>NC_030821.1:68243445-68291439 GCF_001704415.2 Capra hircus
CGTTCAGTTAGTCGCTCAGTCATTGTCCTATCTTTCAGCGACCCCGTGAACTGCACACACAGCCTCGCCTGTCCTTCACCAACTGCCCAGAGCCATACCCAAATTCATTGTCCATTGAGTCTGAGTGATTGCCATCCAACTATCTCATCCTCTGTCCTCCCTTTCTCCTGGCCTCAATCTTTACCAGCATCCAGTCTTCTCAAATAGAGTACCTTCATCATGAGGTGGCACAAAAAGTATTGGAGTCTCAGCTTCAACATCAGCCTCTCAATGAACACTAGGACTGATCTCTTTAGGATGGACTGCATTAGATCCTCTTGCAGTATCCAAGGGTCTCTGAAGATGTCTTCTCAACAGCACAGTTTCAAATCCATCAATTCTTTCGTGCTCAGCTTTTTTAAGTCCAGCTCTCACATCACTACTGACCATGAAAAGCCCAGCCGTTGACTCAGACGGACGCTTTGTTGCAAGAGTGATGTCTCTGCTTTTCAATATAATCTGTTCTAGGGTGGTCATACTTTCGCATTCCAACGGAGTAAGCGTTATTTAACTTTCATGTGCCGCCAATCCACCAAATCCTGCATGATCGTTGCGAACGCCCCAAAATAAAGTCAGCCAACTGATCCACTGTTTCCTTATCTATTTGCCATAAAGTGATAGGACCAGGACGCATTGATCTTAGTTTTTCTTGAATGTTAAATTTAAGCCACGCACTTTTTCTCGTCGTCCTCTTTCACAGTTCATCAAGAGGCCCTTTAGTGCCTTGCTTCACTTCTGCCATATAGGTGGGTGGTCGATCTGCAGATCTGAAGTGTTATTGATATTTTTCTCGCGCTGGCAATCTTGGATTCCAAGGCTTGTGCCTTCTTCCAGCCGGCGCGTTTCTCATTGATGTAACTCCTGCATAGAAGTTAAATAAGCAGTGCTTGCAAATATATACAGCCTTGACATACTCCTTTTCCTATTTGGAACCAGGTCTTGTTCCACGTCCAGTTCTAACTGTTGCTTCCTGACCTGCATGCTGGTTTCTCAAGAGACAGGTCAGGTGGTCTGGTATTCCTATCTCTTTCAGAATTTTCCACAGTTTATTGTGATCCACACAGTCAAAGGCATAGGCATAATCAATAGAGCAGAAATAGATGTTTTTCTGGAACTCTCTTGCTTTTTCAATCATCCAGTGGATGTTGGCAATTTGATCTCTGGTACCTCTGCCTTTTCTAAAACCAGCTTGAACATCTGGAAGTTCACGGTTCCCGTATTGCTGAAGCCTGGCTTGGAGAATTTCGAGCATTCCTTCACTAGCGTGTGAGATGAGTGCAGTTGTGCAGTAGTTTGAGCATTCTTTGGCATTGCCTTTCTTTGGGATTGGAATGAAAACTGAGTACCTTAGTCATGATTATACAGTTAAGAAGCATCCTGGTATGTTACTTCTGGGTTTACATGCATGGAAAATTGCCTTCTGAAGGATGTAATCAAAAATGTGTTCCACAGTTAATCTTGAGCTCCTAAGAAAGGCAGCATTGGGGTCTGAATAGGATTTGGAGAGGCAGAAAACATGAGGAGGTAATGATGTAAAAGCCAAGAGATAGGAAAGGCAAAAGCAAGTTTGCGGAAGAATGAATGTAGTGTTTTGGCCGAAGCAGAGCTGCATCAAAAGGTTAATAGTGTTGGGCATTTACCTGGTGGTCCAGTGGTTAAGACTCTGAGCTTCCAATGCAGAGAGCATGTGTTCCATCCCTGGTCAGGGAACTGGGATCCCACATGCTGTGTGTCATTGCCAAAAAACAGAAACATCCACACAAACAGTAATAATGAAAAAGATTAACAGGGATGTATTTGGGTAGAATTAGAACAGGAAAAAATTCAAGAAGTGAGGAGGCAAAAGAGAAGTTTGTTGTGCTTATCTAGGCATGAGTGGTAAGGGTCAGAACCAAAGGAACCTTGGAGGGAAGGGAAAAGGGAGTGGAGGTGAAAGATAGCCTTCGAAAGAGAAGTCAGCAGGGCTTGGACATGTTAAATGACAGGTGAGCAAATGGAAGAAGACAGACTAACACCAGCGTTTTCACTTACGTTGGTGTGGCATGTACGATGGCATGAAGAAGAGCGAAAGTAATAGTTAGAAGGGCAATGATAGGTTTGACTCTTTATGTTAGAATATGAATTAATAGAGAAACATTTTAAGTAAAATGTCCAGGGGCAGTTAGAAAACTTAGATTGCTCTGGTCCACAGATGGAGTTGGAAGTCATCAGGATGGAGGACAGAACTGAAGGAGGTCTTTATTATCCAGAGATTTATAGTAAAAAGATCATTTAAATAACTTTGTACAGAGCAACACTACATACCTGTAAATAGTGGAAAAACTTAAAAGGAAAAAAGTAAATACAGTTATTGTATCTTATGTTTAAAAAAAATTTCTATTCTAATTCCAACTGTCTACTAATTCCTGGAATGAGCAAAGAATTAATTAATTTCTTATTGTCACTGTTTTATATACCCAATGAATCTGTACACTACTCTCTAGGAATCTGCACTCTGTCTTACTTTCTAAAAAATTGTGTAAATGTACATTTATATTCTAATCTTTTTGTCATCACAATTTTTTTTTCAAAAAAACAGAAATCATTGGTATATTGATTTGAGTTTTGTCTGGTCTTTTATGCACAAATTTCACACATAGTAAAAAAGTCAGTCTTGGACTCTTCGACATGTAGTGAAATTTTAAAGATTCTTTTAGCAAGCAATCTGAATGCAAGATTCTTTCATATTTTTATTATTGTTTCCCTTGAACTATCTTTTTGATATTTTTTAACATTGTGGTAAAAGACACATAATATAAAATGTATTAATACCGTCTAAAAGATTTTCCATTGTGCAGTTCAGTAGTGTTAAGTATATTCACATTGTTATGCAACCAATCTTCAGAAATCTTTAGTCGTGCGAAACTGAAATTCCATAGCCATTGAACAATAATTCTCCATGTCTCCTTCCCCCCCCACCGCTCCTAGAAACCACCATTGTGACATTTTCTTTTCTTTCTTTCTTTTTTTTTTTTTTTTTTAACTTTTTAACCATGCTACAAGGCATGTGGGATCTTAGTTCCCCGACCAGGGGTTGAACCCATGCTCCCTGCAGTGGAAGGGCAGAGTCTTAACCATTGGACTGCTAGGGAAGTTCTCATTGTATTGTATTTTCTGTTTCTCTGAGTTTGAGTACCTAGATACTTGCTGTAAATGTAATCAAGCACACAGTATTTGTCTTTTTGTTACTGGATTGCTGCTGCTGCTGCTAGGTCGCTTCAGTCATGTCCGACTCTGTGCAACCCCGTAGACAGCAGCCCACCAGGCTTCCCTGTCTCTGGGATTCTCCAGGCAAGAACACTGGAGTGAGTTGCCATTTCCTTCTCCAGTGCATGAAAGTGAAAAGTGAAAGTGAAGTTGCTCAGTCGTGTCCGACTCTTAGCGACCCCATGGACTGCAGCCCACCAGGCTCCTCCGTCCATGGGATTTTCCAGGCAAGAGTACTGGAGTGAGTTGCCATTGCCTTCTCTGTGTTACTGGATTATTTTATATTCTGTCCTTCTGGTTTGTACAGGTTATAACACATCATAATTTTCTTTTTTATGGCTGAATACTATTCTGTTATATGTTTACGTCAGATTTTGTTTATCCATTCATCCATCAGTGGACCTTTGAGTTGCTTCCACCTTTGGGCTTTTGTGAGTAGTGCTGCTAGGAACATGGGTGTATAAACATCTCTTCAAGACCATGCTTTCAATCCTGAGCATATTCCAAATGTGGACTTAGAGGACCATACAGCAATGTAATTTTATCTTTTGAGGAACCACCATGCTCTTTCACGGTGACTACACTATTTTACATTCCTATTAATAGTGCAAAAGGGGAGTTGTGTGGTGGTCCAGTGGTTAAGAGTCTGTTTGCCAGGGCAGGGGACACGAGTTCAGTCCCTGGTCTGGGAGATTTCAGATTCTGTGGGGCAGTGAAGCCTGTGGGCCACAGTTACTGAGCCTGTGTGCTCTAGAGCCCGTATACTTGCATCTAGAGAGTTTCCTCCACTTGTGGCGACTAGAGAAAGCCCGTATCCAGCAACAAAGACCCAGTGCCACCATAAATAAATAAATATAAACATAGTGCACAGAGATTTCCCTTTTTCAGCATCCTTGGCAACAGTTGTTCCTTCTTATTTGATTTCTTCTCTCTTTTTATAGTAGGTCCTTCAGTGGGTATGAGCTGGATGGTTAGCTTTGCATTTCCCTGTTGACTGGAGATGTGGTACACCTCTTCATGTGCCCATCGGCCACTCGTATGTCTGCTTTGGAGAAACTTCTTTCAAACTCTTTACTCATTTTTTATTACGTTCTTTATGTTTCTGGTGCTGTTAAATCTTAGAAATTGCCCTTATATTCTATGTTTTAACTCATTGTCAGATACATGGTTTGCACATGTTTCCTTCCCTTCCATGGGTTGTCTTTTCCCTACTGATTGTGTCCTTGATGCACAGATGCTTTACATTTTGGTGTAACCCGATTCATCTCTTTTAACTTTGTTTGTCTGTGCTTTCGGTGTCCTACCTTACGGAGTTCAGACCACGCTACACTAAAGTATGACGCCTTGGCGTATTTTATATTTTAAGTTGAAGGACTAAGAAAACAGCAGAGGTAGGAAGGTTACTTTGACCCTCTGCTCACCCTTCACCCCTGAAGTAGGTCACAATATTCCTAAGTGAGAAGTGCTTTCCCTTTAGAAGCAAAGGTGCGTCCTCATGTCCAGAGACAAAAGGATGCCAGAAAGACTCCAGATAGGCCTTGCTAAGTTTCCCCCAGTATACTACACTCACCTCATGCCTCTTGATCTGTTACATTTCTTCATGACTATCCACTCTTCATCAAATCTAGGGTGGAAACACTCAGGTTTCACTGTTTCTTCAGATCTTGATTTTCTTATGAAGGCTCCCATGTTTCTTAAGACTTATATTAATAAATGTATGTGCTTTCTCCTATTACTCTGTCTTGGTCAATTTAATTTTCAGAGTTAGCCAAGGATCCCAAAAACATGGAGTAAAAACAAAATTTCCCCCAAATTTCTAAGAAATTACAATGAAACATGTCACGAAGGCTTTCTTCTTTGTTTTCTTCTAAGACTTTTATGGATTGAGGTCTTACATTTAGATCTTTGGTCCATTTTCAGTTCTTTTTGTGTATAGTGTAAGGTAAGGGTACAACTTGTTCTTGTGCATGTGGATGTCTAGTTTTCCCACAATTTTAGTTGAAAATGTTGGGTTTTTTTCCCATTGAATGGTCTTAGCTTCCTTACCAGGAATCATTTGGCTGTGATTGTGAGGGTTCATTTCTGGGCTCTCTGTTCTATTCCGTTGTTCTGTCTGTATTGATACACATACCATGCTGTTTTGATTACAATAGCATTGAGATAAGCTTGAAATCAGAAAGTGTGAGACATTTAACCTTGTTCTTTTTCAAGATTTGGAGGAGGAAATGGCAACCCACTCCAATATTCATGCCTGGAAAACCCCACAGACAAAATAGCCTGGTAGGGTACAGTCCATGGGGTCGCAAAGAGTCGGACATGACTGAACGTGTTTTGGCTATTGAAGCTCTCAGCTTTACTGTTATGGCACAGTTATAAAGAGGGAAAAATTTGCAAAACATACGTGAAGATTCATCATTTTTTTTCTAAGTCTTGTAATTTTTTGTGAAGTCTTTGAAGTCACCATTTTGTCATCAGCCTTGTAAATTTATCTTCATTTGTTCACTAGATTAAGTCTTCCATACGAGTGCCTTTCTAAGTGTCTGAACTGTGTTTTGACATCATGAAATCCCGCATTATTTGCAAGAAGTACAATTCTGTTCTGAAATAGATTTGCTCTTGTATTTCATGGTGAAAATAGTTGTTTACATGCACCAACCAGTGAATGCTACCTCGTTTGTCTCAATGCATTAGGAGATCTTTGTGTTAAGTAGAGAGGCATGTGAAATGGAGACCAATTTTTATAAATTGTCAGTTGTGTACTGAATACTTTTTACAGACTGAAACTGTGAATTTGGGGTTTCTGATGGTAAATAATCAGATAAAGATAAGTTGTCATCGTTAAGTCCATGAGAATAGGTATGTTCTTCAGAGTAAAGTGCTTTGTGAGACGTGGAAAGAAAACCAAAGTACACATGAGGCCCCTGACTTTTAGAGTTGAGGACAAAAGTATTGATTCCTGGGTAGGAGAATGTATTTTCAAAGAATTACGAGAAGAATTTGACTAATTAAATGAAAACAGATATTAAATAAAAATTTTCAGGTTAGTTTCTCAGGAAGACTGATTAGCGAGGAAAGAGAAGTATGGGATGTGGTGTAATTCTGTAAGAAAGGAAAAGGGTAAGAGGCTGACAGACGGAAAGGGAACTTGAGTTTCAATTTCTTTTATAATAAAATGAGAGGTAAAGATGTGTATCCCACTGGGCTCCCATTGTCACACATGTTCTTATTTTTGTGTGCAGATTTTTTGCAGAGAAACAATTAGAGACCATGCAAAGCTTCTCAGTTTTGAATTTATATTGAACACTACTGTCTCTCCACGATTCCTGTCCCGTGAACTCCTCCTGCAGGGCTTTTGTCACAGCTGGCATCCACCCACCTTGCCGTTAGTTAGTAGCAGCTGAGAGTATTTCCCCTTGGCTGCTACTGCTGCTAAGTCTCCTCAGTCATGTCCGACTCTGTGTGACCCCGTAGACGGCAACCCAGCAGGCTCTGCTGTCCCTGGGATTCTCCAGGCAACATTAATGGAGTGGGCTGCCACTTCCTTCTCCAGTGAATGAAAGTGAAAAGTGAAAGTGAAGTCGCTCAGTCGTGTCCCACTCTTCGCGACCCCATGGACTGTAGCCTACCAGGCTCCTCCGTCCATGGCAAGAGTACTTTCCAGGCAAGAGTACTGGAGTGGGTTGCCATTGCCTTCTCCAGTTTCCCCTTGGAACTACCTGCAATTTAATGAGGGATTCTAGACATTTAATAGAAGCATATACAGAAGCAAAAAGGTATAAATATATAATGGTGGCATTTCAAGCATATCCATAAAGTCATATTGTTTCTTTCATTCTCTAGCCATTTCTATTAAAGGTGTTTACTGAGTTATGTGCTAGTCACAGTGTTCTACTTAGAAAACAAAAATCAACAAGTCCTTAGAAGTTTGCTATCTAAGTAGTTCTCAATCGGGAGGCATAAGAGTATTCTCTCCATGTTTGAACATATCTGGGGGCGGTTTGGTTTCTTCCAATGACCTGGGGGACATTACAGGAACTCTGTTGAAAGATTTGCATGAAGAATAATTATCCAGCCCTAAGCAGTGTTGTCTCCATTGGTAAACAAATGCTAGACAAAGAATAAGTACTAATCGCAGTGATTCATTATATACCATACTGTCTTAAGCACCTTGCCTGCATTGTTCAATTTAAGCTCACCTTGACACTTTGGAGTCAAAACTGTCTCCGCTTTCATGAATGGCTGAAAGGAGAAAGTCTTTCAAGGTTATGTTGCTAAGTAAATGACAGGACCAGTGTTTAAACAGTGTCCTAGATTAGACCCCAGAACCTACAATTTTAATAACTGGACCATAGAGTTTCTTAAGCTGAAGATAAAACGGAACCTGGAGATCATGCTTGAGCAACCCAGAGGGCACCTACTATGATTTAGTCATCTGTCTTCCTTGTTAAACCTAGTACAAGGACTGCCAAAATGCCTTTCCTTTATCTGTCATTTTATTTAGTCTAACCCTTCTCATTTTTATAGATAAAGAAAAGTGAAGTTCAGGAAGGTTAAGTCTTTCTAATATGTGGCAGAGCTGAGATTAGAATCTAAGGAAGGTGGCCTAGCCATTATGGAAAACAGTTACGATAATAACTCAAAAAGTGAAAGATAACTCCCATATGATCTGGCATCCCCAGTTCTGGGAAATAAGCCAAAGGAAATGAAATCAGTATGTTGAAGAGCTCTCTGTACCCCAGTGTTCATGGCAACATTATTTGAAACTACCAAGAAATAGAAGAATCTGTGTCAATTGACAGATGAATAACAAAACTATGGTGTGTGTGTGTATATATATATATTCAGATGTATTCTATATGTATATGTTTGGTGGCATATTATTCAGCCATGAGAAAGAAGGAAATCCTCCCGTTTGTAACAACATGGATGAAGCTTGAGGGCATATGCTAAATGAGATACTTCAGATAGAGAAAGACAAATACTGTACGATCTCACTTGTATGTGGAATGTAAAAATGCCAAACTCTTGGAAGAATGTTTGTTGTTTGAGGGGGGAGGGGGTTGGGGAGTTATTTGTCAAAGAACATAAACATACGATGACTAAGTTCGGGGGTCTAATATATAGCATAGTGACTATAATACCATCGAGTAATGTAATGTATACTTGAGAGTTGTTAACAGAGTAGATCTTAAATGTTTTGACCACAAAAAGAAAGAAAAGGGTAATTATATGAGGTGGAAGATGTGTGAACTAACCTTATTATGGAAATTCTTTTACAGCATACTTTGTTGATGTTATTTAGTTGCTCAGTCAAGTCTGACTCTTTTGAGACCCCATGGACTATCACCCATCCGGCTCCTCTGTCCCTGGGATTTCCCAGGCAAGAAAACTGGAGTGGGTTGCCATTTCCTTCTCCAGGGGATCTTACTGACCCATGATCATACCCGTGTCTCCTGCATTGGCAGGCTGATTCTTTACCACTGAGCCACCTGAGAAGTTTCTAGTGTATATATATATATATATATATATATATCAAATAATCACATGGTATGCCTTAAACTTCCACAATATTTTATATGAATTATATTTCAGTAAATCTGCAAAAAATACAGAGTGCATCCACCACTTTAATAAAAAGAAAAAAGCAAAGAAGGGATTTGACAATTTGGCAGGAGCCAGCAGCTCTACGTGCCCATCTCTCTTAGTTTAATCACTTTCCTAGTCCCTCAGTCCCCGATATCTGTTTATATCAGCTGTTGGCAAACTTTTTTCCAACAAAGGCCAGGTAGTGAATATTTTAGGCTTTGCCAGTTATATGGTCTCTGTCACAATTGCTCTCTGCAGTTTTAACAAGAAAGTAGCAAAGAAAATTTTTTTAATTAAAGAAAGTCAGTTCAGTTGCACAATCGTGTCCGACTATTTGTGACCCCATGAATCACAGCACGCCAGGCCTCCCTGTCCATCACCAACTCCAAGAGTTTACTCAAACTCATGTCCATCGAGTCAGTGATGCCGTCCAGCCATCTCGTCCTCTGTCGTCCCCTTCTCAACTTGCCCCCAATCCCTCCCAGCATTAGGACCTTTTCCAATGAGTCAACTCTTCGCATGAGGTGGCCAAAGTACTGGAGTTTCAGCTTCAGCATCAGTCCTTCCAATGAATACCCAGGACTGATTTCCTTCAGAATGGACTGGTTGGATCTCCTTGCAGTCCAAGGGACCCTCAAGAGTCTTCTCCAACACCACACTTCAAAAGCATCAATTCTTCAGTGCTCAGCTTTCTTCACAGTCCAACTCTCACATCCATACATGACCACTGGAAAAACCATAGCCTTGAATAGACAGACCTTTGATGGCAAAGTAATGTCTCTGCTTTTGAATATGCTATCTAGGTTGGTCATAACTTTCCTTCCAAGGAGCAAGCATCGTTTAATTTCATGGGTCCAATCACCATCTGCAGTGATTTTGGAGCCCCGAAAAATAGTCTGACACTGTTTCCACTATTTCCCCATCTATTTGCCATGAAGTGATGGGACCGGATGCCATGATCTTAGTTTTCTGAATGTTGAGCTTTAAGCCACCTTTTTCACTCTCCTCTTTCACTTTCATCAATAGGCTTTTTAGTTCTTCACTTTCTGCCATAAGGGTGGTCTCATCTGCATATCTGAGGTTATTGATATTTCACCCGGCAGTCTTGATTCCAGCTTGTGCTTCTTCCAAACCAGCGTTTCTCATGATGTACTCTACATGTACATTAAATAAGCAGGGTGACAATATACAGCCTTGACGTACTCCTTTTCCTATTTGGAACCAGTCTGTTGTTCCACGTCCAATTCTAACTGTTGCTTCCTGACCTGCATATAGGTTTCTCAAGAGGCAGGTCAGGTGGTCTGGTACTCCCATCTCTTTCAGAATTTTCCAGTTTATTGTGATCCAGACAAAGGCTTTGGCATGGTCAATAAATCAGAAACAGATGTTTTTCTGGAACTCTCTTGCTGTTTCAATGATCCAGCAGATGTTGGCAATTTGATCTCTGGTTCCTCTGCCTTTAGTAGCTGCAGAGTATTTGTAAACAAATCAACATGGTTGTGTTCCAATAAAACTTTATATGTAAGAACGTATAAAGTTGGTGTGTCAGATTGGACCCATGAATCATACTTGCTGTTCCTTGGTCTATTTCTTGTGGTAGAGTTTGTGCTTTTTAGATCAATTGATACTTGAATCATCACTGATACCTTGGAATAAGACTGGTAAACATTTAGAACAGTATTCTTCAAACTGGCAGTTCACTGGAAGACTTGAGAACTGTGTTTAGAATGTAGATTCCTGAGTCCTGCTCCTAAAGATTCTAATACAGAATGTCTGGGAAAGAGCCTCAGCATCTGTACTTCTGGCCCCCGGCTCTATATGTATACCACAGAGTTTGAAAACCCTAAGTGTATGGCTTCACTAGATAACTTTGCAAAGACATAATATGAAATAAATCTCTCTGTAGTTTGTTTCACCCACAATCCTAGCTCCACGCCGGAACGTCTGGTTTAATGAACAGACTATCCATTCCATCTCCAAACCTTGTGTCATTGCACCCTTTCCTGTCTTATTTAGAGGCAGACACATTTAAGTGAAAATCATCACCATCACAATACTAATGTGCCATAAGCCAAAGTCAGGATATTTATTCAACAGAATGCAGTTACCAGTAGAAGTTTATGTTCTAAATGGCGTGACTGTAATCGAGTGTAGGCTTTTTAATCCCTGGTGATTTTCGTTTCATTTGATTTGTGATGAGTGGAAACCAGGCATGGTTGCTGGGGGCTGGCAAAGCAAGAATAAAGGGGAAATAGCCCCATGGCCACTACAGGCAGTTTTCAACTGCAATATGCCACTAAATCTCCATCACCACCGGGTGGCTCTACATGATTCTGTTAATTGACTTTTTCCCCTGAGTAGAGTGAGGGCTTATTTTGCATCAACACAGTTCCATTGTCTGATGATTGTTGTTGGTAATGTCAACTAAACTGAAGATATTTCAGCATCCACATCCACAGGCATCATTGCTGTGACTTTGGAGTAAGAGTGGTCAAGTGTACAGAAGGGCAGCCTACAGAAGACATGGTACTATGCTCACTGTGCTGGTATGGACGGGATGGTTGGGAAGGTCTCTGCACAGAAATGATAGTATCCCCTTCCCGGTGCATCATATCCAAAGGTACTGAGGTTGGTGTTTAGTTGCTCAGTTGTGTCCAACTCCGTTGCAACCCCATGGACTGTGGCCCGCCAGGCTCCTCTGTCCATGGGATTTTCTAGGCAAGACACTGTGTTACCATTTCCTTCTCCAGGGGCCCTTCCTGACCCAGGGATTGAACACTCAGACCCATGTGTCCTGCATTGGCAGGAAGATTCTTTATGGCTGAGCTACCACGGAAGCTCCAAAAAGGTACACAAGGTTGACACATTCTATTACTGGTGAGGTAGACTTTGACCATGTGTTTAAGGTGGTGTCTGTGAGGTTTCTCCAGTGCAGATTTAAATTTCAACTTTGTAATTAGTAAGCATCTTGTAGGGAGATCCTCCCAAGTGTGTGAATTAGTGAGTTGGTTTTCAGGAAATATCCAAAATGAACACATTTAACTCTGTGCATATGAATGATGTGTATCAGAGAAATTGATGGCTGAAAGTAGTTATATGTGAACGAATCTTAAAGTCCCTCATTTGAGATAGAAGGGTTCACCTAAAAGCCAGCTGAGAATGTCATCTCAGATGTGGGAAGACCAGCAGCCCAGCCCATCTCCTCACCTCAGATTGCTGTATTCCTGACTGCCTTTAGGATGTACCATGTATCCAGAGTTCGTTGATCTCTGATTACGTTTGTGTTATAGTAGAGGAAGAATCCATTCAAGTCTTCCTCTCCTTCCCAGCCAATTAACATAATTGTTGTTTGGTCTGTCAGTGTCTCTCTTTCTGCCCCTCTGCAGTGGGAGATGTGTTTTCACTAACTTGGCCCATGGATTTTTTTTCTGATACAGATCTGAGAGACAGTAATGAAGAAATGAGAAGAGAGAGGAAGGATCCTTGTATACTGGGCCCGTTCCTAGGCTCCCGTTTGTTAGAGAATCCAGGTGAAGAAAAGAAAAAAGAAAAAAAGAAAAGTCAATGACACTGTTGATGTACAAAAGAAAGAGCTAAGAGCTGAGAAGAAGAGCAGAAAGAGCCTGATTGACTTAGAATCTTGTAGACCATTCTGTGATTGCCCCAGGAGGTGGCTCGCGGGCGTGGCCAGAGTGCTCTGCATCTTGGTGGTGAAGAAACGCGCAGTCAGCAGGTGACATGTAAGCACACAACAGCCCATGGAGCGGTGCAGCTGATGCCTCTGAGAGTGTGCGCCCCCAGAGACAGGCCTTTGGGAAGAAGACCCTGTTCAGTCACCCATGTGTTCAGTGGCTCCTTGAACCAGGGAACCAGCGAATGCTGACAAATCTAGTATTTTTGATAATTAGCCAGTCCCTGGAGTCAAACCCACATATCAAAAAACTTAGGGTAAAAGAGGGACTTCCCTGGTGGTCTAGTTGTTAAGACTTCACCTTCCAGCACAGGGGGTTGCAGGTTCAGTCCCTGGTTGGGGAGCAAAGATTCCACGTGCTTCCAGAACAAAAACCAGAATATAAAACGGAAGCAATATTGTAACAAGTTCAATAGACTTAAAAATGATCCGCACGAAAACATTTTTAAGCACCTCACACATCGGGGCCCTTCCCCGTGGGAGAAGGAGAGAACCCAACTCCTGCAGGATATTCAAGAAACTCATCTGCATGGGGACCTGAGCGCACTGCACACCGACTGGTCCACAGGACTTATTAGCCTATCCCAGACGGCCCGGTCCCATTAACACTGGCTGCAGCGATCAAAAGTTCCCTTTGACCCTTCTGAAAATATCAGCTAATATCAGTGCAGGGGATAATACACTCTGCATGTCTGCCGTGCAGTGCAGCAGTTGTTGCTCTTGGGAACGATTGTGCTAATTCTTAGGTCATTAATGCCAAGTACTACATGACTACCCACTTCTCTAACCAGAGAGAACGCCAAACAGTGTGTGATACATCTTTCTGGAGCATAAAGTTTATTAAGACTATGAAAAACCAAGGAGTTGACCAGCATTATCCCCTCCCCGACCAACATGGAAGACAGGAGTGTGGGGGATGGGGGACATGCCTCAGGGGACAGTCCAGTCTCTGACGTTTCACCCAGCAGGGGAGAAGGGGCAGCCAGGCCAGGGTGGTGCCTCTTCTGGTTGCCCAGACCACTCCAGAGCATCCTCTGAGCTGGCCAGGGTTTTGGATAGGAGACTTTTCTGAAGGCAGTGGAGGTGCTGGATTTGAATCCCGTCATCCAGGTGGGAACATGACCAGGTCCCAGGGAGCTTGGCAGGTCATCCACTGTCTGTTATGGTTTTACTATAGTATTAGTTCTCTTGCTGGAAAGCTCACAGCAAATATGTTTCGATAGACATCTCCGGATTCCCTTAGCCACCCTCTTCGTTTTCTGGGTGAGGCCAGAGGGAGTGACTGGGGACATGTTGTCGGGCTGCCCAACAAGGGTGGAGCTTCCCGCATCAGGCACATCCGGGAGGCAGTGCGTTCCTGCAGGGACTTTGCCACTGATGTTATGAGTACAGTCATACTGCAGGCGTCACGGGTGCTGTGGTTGTCGTGTATGCCATGGGTTCTGTGAGAGTTGTGGGCGACGTGGGTCCGCGGGTGACACTGGTGTCATGGTGCCCCTGGTGTCACGTGTATCACAGTTGCCGTGGGTAGCATCTGTGTTGAGGGCGCCCCTGGTGTCACGGGTCACGTTTGTAGCCTGAGTATCGTGGGTGCTGTGGTCACCACTGGTGCCACGGGTGCCCCTGGTGTCATGGGTGAGGCAGCTGTCACTGGTGACCCTGGTGTCACAGGTACCGTGGGTGCCATGGGTGTCCTGTATGTTGCAGGCCCCAGTGGGGTCCCGGGTGCTCAGGGCGTCACGGGTGAGGCTGATGTCACGGGTGCCGCTGGTGTCATGAGTGCCTGTGCTGTCCCGGCTGCTGCAGGCGTCACAGGTGAGGCTGGTACCACTGGTTTCACAGCTGTCGCAGGTGCTGCTGGTGTCACAGGTGCCTCTGGGGTCACGGGTGAGGCAGGTGTCACTGGTGAGGCAGGTGTCGCAGGTATCGCGGGTGCCACGGGTGTCATCTACGTTGCAGGCCTCAGTGGGGTCCTGGGTGCTCAGGGCGTTGTGGGTGAGGCTGATGTCATAGGTGTGGCTGGTGTCACGGGTGCCCCTTGTGTCACGGGTGCCACAGGCGGCGTGGGTGAGGCTGGTGCTGCTGGTATCATAGCTATCATGGGTTCACTGGCGTCACGGGCATCACTGAAGTCATGGATGATGCTGGTGTCCCGGGTGCTGAGGGTGTCACAGGTGAGGCTGGGATCACAGGTGAGGCTGGTGTCCCGGGTGCTGCAGGCATCACAGGTGAGGCTGGTACCACTGGTATCACAGCTGTCGCAGGTGCTGCTGGTGTCATGGGTGCCTTTAGGGTCATGGCTGCCCCTGGTGCCATGGGTGATGGTGGCATGAGTATCATGGGTGGTGAGGTCACCTCTGGTCTCACGAGTGAGGCAGCTGTCACTGGTGACCCTGGTGTCCCAAGTATCGCAGGTGCCACGGGTGTCATCTACGTTGCAGGCTCCAGTGGGGTCCCAGGTGTTTGGGGCATCACAGGTGAGGCTGCGATCACAGGTGATGCCGGTGTCCCGGGTCCTAGGGATGTAACAGGTGAGGCTGTATTCAGAAGTTAGCACAGTGTCCCCGGTGCTGCAGGCGTCACGGGGGAGGCTGGGATCACAGGTGAGGCTGGTGTCCCGTGTGCTCCAGGTGTCATGGGTGAGGCTGGTTCCTCTGGTACCGCAGCTGTCGCAGGTACTGATGGTGTGGCAGGTGTCCCTGGCGGCATGGGTGAGGCTGGTATCACGGGTGTTGCTGCTCTCAAGACCCTTGCAGGTGCCGCAGGTGAGCCTGGCTCCCCATGTGGCATGGCGGTCACCGGCGTGATTTGCGGCTGGGGCGCTGCTCTCAACATGGGGTGTTGCGGGTGGAGGGGCTGGGCTGGGGCTGACTGGTCCTCGGCCTCTGGGCAGGGTGGGGGAGTGGCAGGCTCTCTGGTCTTCTCTCTTGAGTCCTGGTTCTCCTGCTGCCCAGTGGTCTCCCAAAGCCAGGCGGGAATAAGGATGGACTCCTCAGGGCTGGCGGGAGGCGTATGTCCTTGGCCGTCTCCTCCGACCTCACCTTGATGGTGCGGACCCTCATCTTGGGTTCATTCATGTCACTGACGCTGCTTCTGTCTAAGCCCTGGATTAGGTCCCTGCACCAGCCCAGTATCATCTCCACTGTCACCCCAGGGTGCTCACCACAGGCTGGTGGGAGGGGCTCCTCCTGGCCCATGTTCACCCATGCGTGCTGCCCAACGTCATCTAAAGTACCTCTGTCGGTAGGCTTGAGCATTAGCATTCTTTCTATTAAGTCTGTTATGTCAGTGGATAGATATTTGGGCACGTGGTACTGCCTGCTAAGCACACGCTGCCGAAGCTCCCAGAAATCTGCTGTGTCTCATGTGGTCTTTCACATGGTACATGGGCATCCCTGGTGTCTCTGTGTGTGTGTGAATTTTTTCTTCTTAAGGGACACTGAGTAGATTGAATTAGAGCCAACCCCAATGGCTTATTCTAACTTAATCTCCTTTTTAAGGACTCTATCTCCAAATGTAGTCACATCCAGAGGTACTGGTGGTTGGGGCTTCACTGCATGAATTTGGGGGGCACACAATGCAGCCCATAACCCTAAGTCATCTTGAGGTTGCTGTCTGTTGATGGTCTTTTCTTAGTGGATTGAGGATTTCCTGGATCTTCATATGCTGAGTAATCTTCAATTGTACAATATCCTGCACATTTCATATGTTACATTGGGAGACTCTTGACCTCACTTAAATCCTGTCAAAACATAAATGTTCTTGTTTTATCAGGCAAGGGCCTGGTTAGGTTCAGCCTACAAGTTCCAATCTGATAATTAGGATAGTGAAGAACAGAAGGAAGCAGGCTGTGAGTGCTTGAGTCTGCTTAATGGGAAGAATAGAGGTCTGGGAAAAAACATAAATCGTGTTATTCCTTGGTGACCATGTGGTGTCGCTGTTGGCATGAGACAGCTTAGTGCTGTCATTTCCAAAATAGGGTGTGTACATTCTAGGGATGTGCAAGGTTGACCCTTGAGGTGCCTGAAGAAGACATTTTGTCGTTGTTCAGTCGCTGTCGTGTCTGACTCTCTGTGACTCTGTGCATTGTAGGCTGCCAGGCTCCTCTGTTCATGGGATTTCCCAGGCAAGAACACTGGAGTGGGTTGCCATTTTCTTCTCCAGGGGCTTTTGCCCACCAAGGGATCAAACTGGTGTCTCCTACATTGGCACACGGATTATTTTTACCACTGAGCCACCAGGTATTAGAACTCCAATTTCTATTTAGTTTTTAATCTTGAGAAAATAGAAATACACTAACTTTGCTAGTATTGAATATATGATTGATACTGGCTCTGTCACTCAATCATGAGAGTGGGTGATTATGTATCAATGGTCTGCAAGAAAAGTGGGAGCTCTGTGACTCAGAGTTGCTCATTCTGAACATACAGTGACATGTTGTAGTTTCCATGTTCTTGGTGAAATGGATTTATACAATATATTACTGATTATGATAAATGAACACTCTTAAAATGTGCAAGTGACTTAAAATATTTTCTGCAAAGAATCTACTGGTCAAGATGATCCTAATAATTTAAGGCAATGATAACAACAATGCAAAAATGGAAGAAAAGCATGGCCCTTCTGGGTTTGAACTCTTTCTTAGATATATTGTGAGCTAAAAGCAATAGCTATTGGTGATATGTTATCTATCAGAAATTTTTTTGGACAAAATATGCCCACTTAACCAATCTTTTTGAAATGAAAGTGATGTTTTTGACAATAAATGAGGATATAATGGCTTTTGAAGAAAAAAACTCATGCTATGGAGAAAGAATTTTGAACGCATATGTAAAAAAATATTTCCATCGCTATGGGACTTTTGTTCCTGATTAAGACTGATTCATTTTACCTGTAAAACTCTCATATTTCAATGTTAATAATGCTTTGAAAGTGCATTTTCTAATTTACTAAAAAAAACTGTCCAAATGAATACTTCAGGTAGGTTTTAAGATCATCTGTAAAAAATATAAATATTAAATGCCTTCTTTTAATTTGTAAAAAAAAAAAAAAGATTAACATTCTAGAAGATGGAAATTTATTGATCAAATGTAAGGCTTATATGAAAGTGAGAGTTGCCCAATCGTGTCCAACTCTTCGTGACCCCATGGACTATACAATACATGGAAGTCTCCAGGCCAAAATACTGGAGTGGGTAGCCTTTTCCTTCTCCAGGGCATCTTCCCAACCCACGGATCAAACCCAGGTCTCCCGCATTGCAGGTGAATTCTTTACCAGCTGAGTCACAAGGGAAGCCCAAGAATACTGGAGTGGTTAGCCTATCCCTTCTCCAGGGGATCTTCCCGACCAAGGAATCAAACTGGGGTCTCCTGCATTGCAGGCAGATTCTTTATGAACTGAGCTATCAGAGAAGCCCCAAGACTTGTATATGGATATACTTTTCCACAAGGACCTGTGTTTCTTTGTGAAGTATATTTTTCTACTAGACAGCTATTAAAATAAAAAACCAAAAAAGATTTAGAAGCAAGCCATCAAATCACCGTTTCACCAAGTTTTATGCCCAGGCTTTAAAAAGCAGTGGTACATGTTCAATTATACTTTCTTGCTAAAATTAATTTATTATTAATAGTTTTAGGTAAGACAGAAAAGTTTATATCATTAATCAGTACACTAAAATAAAATCTATGTAGCTCATATTTCTCATTTTCTTTAAAGTTTATTTTTGTATATTTTCTTATAGACACAATCATAGTTAATTTTGGTGTTTTACACACTTTCTTGTGTACCAGGTACTGTTACAAATGCTCTACTTATATTAATTAGTTTAACTCTCACAGCACCTAATATATATATACTATTGTCCCCATTTAAAGAATCAGGAAGCTGAAGAACAGATAGGATAAGAAACGGGCACAGGAGAAAGAAAAACACCAATGCAGTATACTAACACATATATATGGAATTTAGAAAGATGGTAACAATAACCCTGTGTGTGAGACAGCAAAAGAGACACAGATGTATAGAACAGGCTTTTGGACTCTGTGGGAGAGGGCGAGGGTGGGATGATTTGGGAGAATGGCATTGAAACATGTATAATATCATATAAGAAATGAATTGCCAGTCCAGGTTCGATGCAGGATACAGGATGCTTGGGGCCGGTGCACTGGGACAACCCAGAGGGATGGTATAGGGAGGGAGGAGGGAGGGGGGCTCAGGACGGGGAACACATGTACACCCGTGGCAGATTCATGTTGATGTATGGCAAAAACAATACAATAGTGTAAAGTAAAAAATATATATATATATATAATATAATAATTAAAAAAAAAAGAAACTGGCATAGGAACAACTAGCTAATATGTGACAGTCTGATGATTTATTAGTATAGTAATACATATATTGAATTTATACAAAGGCTTCCCTGGTGGCGCAGAGGTTAAAGTGTCTGCCTGCGATGTGGGAGACCTGGGTTCGATCCCCGGGTTGGGAAGATCCCTGGAGAAGGCAATGGCAACCCACTCCAGTATTCTTGCCTGGAGAATCCCATGGATGGAGGAGCTTGGTGGGCTACAGTCCACGGGTCGCAAAGAGTTGGACACGACTGAGCGACTTCACTTTCAGTTTCACTTTGTTACATTTTAAGACCAACGACAGACCAATAGACATATAGGATTAAAATTTAGAGACTATTTGTTTAATGTTACTAGGCATGGTGGTGACACAAGAGTGTGTTCACAGGAAATTCAATCCAACATCATTATGGTATATTTAGCATTTATAAAACATATGCATGGTCTTACTTAATTCCCATAGCTTCCCTTGTGGATCAACTGGTAAAGAATCTGCCTGCAGTGCGGGAGACCTGGTTTCGATACCTGGGTTGGGAAGATCTCTGGGAGAAGGGAAAGGCTTCCCACTCCAGTATTCTGACCTGGAGAATTCCATGGGCTGTTTAGTCCATGGGGTCGCAAAGAGTTAGACTTGACTGAGCAACTTTCACTTCACTTTTCAAGATAGTTGTGTTGATCTCAGGAGCACAAGCATATAAAATAATGTTTAATGGAGTCTGATGGACCTGGGTGTGAAGTTGAGCATTACCACTTAATCATATCTATGACTGAAGATATTTCCTGTCTTCTTTGGATTCATTTTGTTAATATTCAAAGTGGGTAAGTCAATATATATCTTGGTGGGTTACTGTACGATTAGATGACACATTATAATGTAACACAGGGTAGTGGTCAAGAATGTGGATTGAGCAGCTGGACTGTCTGGGTTTGAATTCTAGCTTTGCCCACTATTACTAGCAACTTTCTCTGTTAAGTTGTATGTTTTCTCTCTACCTTAGTTTCCTTGCCTGGAAAAATGGGCCTTATTTCAGTTCAGTTCAGTTCAGTCGCTCAGCCGTGTCCGACTGCAACCCGATGAATCGCAGCACGCCAGGGCTCCGTGTCCATCACCAACTCCCAGAGTTTACCCAGACCCATGCCCATGGAGTCGGCGATGCCATCCAGCCATCTCATCCTCTGTTGTCCCCTTCTCCTCCTGCCCTCAACCCTTCCCAGCACCAGGGTCTTTTCCAATGAGTCAACTCTTTGCATAAAGTGGCCAAAGTATTGGAGTTTCAGCTTCAACATCAGTCCTTCCAATGAACACCCAGGACTGGTCTCCTTTAGGATGGACTAGTTGGATCTTCTTGCAGTCCAAGGGACTCTCAAGAGCCTTCAACGCCACAGTTCAAAAGCATCAATTCCTCAGCACTCAGATTTCCCCACAGTCCAACTCTCACATCCATACATGACCACTGGAAGAATCATAGCCTTGACTAGACGGACCTTAGTTGGCAAATTAATCTCTCTGCTTTTAAATGTGCTATCTAGGTTGGTCATAACTTTCCTTCCAAGGAATAAGCGTCTTTGAAATTCATGGCTGCAGTCACCATCTGCAGTGATTTTGGAGCCCCCCAAAAAATAAAGTCAGCCACTGTTTGCACTGTTTCCCCATTTATTTTCCATGAAGTGATGGGACCAGATGCCATGATCTTCGTTTTCTGAATGTTGAGCTTTAAGCCACCTTTTTCACTCTCCTCTTTCACATTCATCAAGAGGCTTTTTAGTTCCTCTTCACTTTCTGCCATAAGCGTGGTATCGTCTGCATATCTGAGGTTATTGATATTTCTCCCAGCAATCTTGACTCCAGCTTGTGCTTCTTCCAGCCCAGCATTTCTCATGATGTACTCTGCACAGAAGTTAAATAAGCAAGGTGACAATATACAGCCTTGACGTACTCCTTTTCCTATTTGGAACCAGTCTGTTGTTCCATGTCCAGTTCTAAGTGTTGCTTCCTGACCTGCATACTGGTTTCTCAAGAGGCAGGTCAGGTGGTCTGGTATTCCCATCTCTTTCAGAATTTTCCACAGTTTCTTGTGATCCACATAGTCAAAGGCTTTGGCATAATCAATAAAGCAGAAATAGATGCTTTTCTGGAACTCTCTTGGTTTTTCCATGATCCAGCAGATGTTGGCAATTTGATCTCTGGTTCCTCTGCCTTTTCTAAAACCAGCTTGAACATCTGGAATTTCATGGTTCACGTATTGCTGAAGCCTGGCTCAGAAAATTTTGAGCATTACTTTACTAGCGTGTGAGATGAGTGTAATTGTGTGGTACTTTGAGCGTTCTTTGGCATTGCCTTTCTTTGGGATTGGAATGAAAACTGCCCTTTTCCAGTCCTGTGGCCACTGCTGAGTTTTCGAAATTTGCTGGCATATTGAGTGCAGCACTTTCACAGCATCATCTTTCAGGATTTGAAATAGCTCCACTGGAATTCCATCACCTCCACTAGCTTTGTTTGTAGTGATGCTTTCTAAGGCCCACTTGACTTCACATTCCAGGATGTCTGGCTCTAGGTGAGTGATCACACCATCGTGATTATCTGGGTCGTGAAGATCTTTTTTGTACAGTTCTTCCGTGTATTCTTGCCACCTCTACTTAACATCTTCTGCTTCTGTTAGGTCCATTCCATTTCTGTCCTTTATTGAGCCCATCTTTGCATGAAATGTTCCCTTTGCTGCTTCGCTTCCATCGTGTCCGGCTCTGTGCGACCCCATAGATGGCAGCCCTCCGTCCCTGGGATTCTCCAGGCAAGAGTACTGGAGTTGGGTGCCATTGCCTTCTCCAGTGCATGAAAGTGAAAACTGAAGGTGAACTTGCTCAGTCGTGTCTGACTCTTAGCGACCCCATGGACTGCAGCCTGCCAGGCTTCTCCGTCCATGGGATTCTCCAGGCAAGAGTACTGGAGTGGGGTGCCATTGCCTTCTGCGAATGTTCCCTTGGTATCTCTAATTTTTCCTGAAGAGATCTCTAGTCTTTCCCATTCTGTTGTTTTCCTCTATTTCTTTGCATTGGTCGTGGTTGAGGAAGTCTTTCTGATCTCTCCTTGCCATTCTTTGGATCTCTGCATTCAAATGGAAATATCTTTCCTTTTCTCCTTTGCTTTTCACTTCTCTTCTTTTCACAGCTATTTGTAAGGCCTCCGCAGACAGCCATTTTGCTTTATTGCTTTTCTTTTCCATGAGGATGGTCTTAATCCCTGTCTCCTTTACAATGTCACGAAGCTCCACCCATAGTTCATCAGGCACTCTGTCTATCAGATCTAGCCCCTTAAATCTATTTCTCACTTCCACTATATAATCATAAGGGATTTGATTTTGGTCATACCTGAGTGATTGAATGGTTTTCCTCACTTTCTTCAATTTAAATCTGAATTTGGCAATAAGGAGTTCATGATCTGAGCCACAGTCAGCTCCAGTCTTGTTTTTGTTGACTGTATAGAGCTTCTCCATCTTTGGCTGCAGAGAATATAATCAACCTGATTTTGGAGTTGACCATCTGGTGATGTCCATGTGTAGAGTCTTCTCTTGTGTTGTTGGAAGAGGGTGTTTGCTATGACCAGTGCATTTTCTTGGCAAAACTCTATTAGCCTTTGCCCTGCTTCATTCTGTATTCCAAGGCCAAATTTGCCTGTTGCCCCAGGTGTTTCTTGACTTCCTACTTTTTCATTCCAGTCCCCTATAATGAAAAGGACATATTTTTGGGGGTGTTAGTTCTAAAAGGTCTTGTAGGTCTTCACAGAACCGTTCGGCTGCAGCTTCTTCAGCATTACTGGTTAGGGCATAGACTTAGATTGCTGTGATATTGAATGGTTTGCCTTGGAAACGAACAGAGAGCACTCTGTCGTTTTTGAGATTGCATCCAAGTACTGCACTTCAGACTCTTTTGTTGACCGTGATGGCTACTCCATTTCTTCTAAGGGATTCCTGCCCACAGTAGTAGATATAATGGCATAAAAACCTGGAATGTTAGGTCCATGAATCAAGGCAAGTTGGAAGTGGTCAAACAGAGATGGCAAGAGTGAACGCTGACATTCTAGGAATCAACGACTAAGATGGCCTGGAATGGGTGAATAATCGTGCCTACAGAACTTTTATGTGGACTCATTCATGTAATGTGTTTAGGATCAAGCACGTAAGAAAAACTCAACAAGTGATGGGTATTATATGGGTATTATTAGTAAATAGAAAGTACTTAACAGTGTGTGTATTCAATAAATAGCAACTGTTGGTTGTCATTATACACACAGCACATTAGTCATGATTATACAATTAAAAAGTATCCTGGGCTCTTACTTCTGGTTTTACAGGCATAGAACATTGCCTTCTGAGTAATGTAGGCAAAAATGTGTTCCTGGGGAGAGAGCACTTAATCTTGAGCTCATCAAGAAAGGCAGCATTGGGGTCTGAATAAGAGAGAGTTAGAAAACATGGAGAAGATAATGATGTAAAATCCAAGAGATAGGAAAAGAAAATCATGTTTGTGGAAGAAAAGATAGAGTGTTTTGGAAGAAGCAAAGCTGCATTAAAAGAGTAATAGGATTGCAGGCTTAACTGGTGGTCCAGTGGTTAAGAGTCTGAGCTTCCTATTGAAAGGGTGTGTGTTTGATCACTGGTCAGGGAACTAAGATCCCACATGCCGTGTGGCACTGCCAAAAAACAAAATCAAAAGCACTCACATAACTTAGAGGCTGAACATTGACAAATAGATTGATAAATTCATATAATTAATTATCTTTGATATAAAGAAAAATAGATAAGATGGCTAGAGAGCATCACCAATTCAATGCACATGAATTTGAGCAAACTCTGGGAGATAGTGGAAGACAAAAGAGCCTGGAGTATTACAGTTCATGGGGTCACAGGATCAGACATGACTTAGCAACTGAACAACAACGGAATGATATCTGGGATACGGTACTACTCACAAACGTAATGGGATACAAAATTTACTGGTTATCATCTCAGTCCCTGAGAATACGTATTATATTGGAAAAGTGGTTTCTGTTGGTAAGGTAATGAAGAATGATACTTCAAATTTTACCTGTTTGGTGTTTTAAATATATTTTATCTCTTCCTCAACTGTATGGATTCACAAAAGCTTTGCAAGATCATTGAATTGTTAAGACCACAAGATTAAGTGAAAAGAAAACATATGGATAATGACTTCCTGTGTAAGAGAATATTGGGGGAAACTGGGTTGGAGCTTCCTATTGAGGTCATACCTCTGAACACTGGTCAGAAAAGGAAATGAATTTGCCCTGAGAAAGATTAAACTCTAAATCAAGCCACTCTATCAGTACATACTAATAGTTCAAATAACTATGAGTGGTGGAACAAAAAGTAGCTGAGTTGGTAGAAGAATATAAGAAGATACCTGAAGGGATATGCCCATAATTAAAGTGCTTTAAAGAAGCAATCTCTAACTTCATTGGGTGGTTCAAAGTCTGATGGCCTTCAAGGTACTAGTATGCTTCTCTGTACTCAATTTTGCATAAAAAGTTGTAGAACAAATAATGAGAAAAATAACGGACAAGTATGTTGGAAGGTGATATTGATTGAGGTCAAGACGGTGGGCAGAGGGCAAAAGGGTCCTAGTAACTGTCTTGGAATTTGTTTCTTTACCAGTAACGGAGGAACATTCTTGGGAGGTGGGAGGTGTGGGGAGTCAGGTGTTCCAGTAGAACTTTTTTGCAAATAACTCACCTTAGGATAATAGATAAAAGATAATTGCTAATAGAAGAAAGTTTCTCTATGAAGTTCTCTTAGAAGGATGATCTTGGTTTAAAATTTCTTATGGTAAAGAATCTCTAAGAAATCTTGATTCCAGCTTGTCAGTCATAAAGGAAATCAACCTTGAATATTCATTGGAAGGACTGATGCTAAAGCTGAAGCTGAAGCTTCAATACTTTGACTACCTGATGAGAAGAATGACTCATTGGCAAAGACCCTGATGCCGGGAAAGATTGAAGGCAGGAGAAGGGGACAAGAGAGGATAAGCTGGTTTTATGGCATTACTGACTCAATGGATGTGAGTTTGAGCAAGCTCTGGGAGATGGTGAAGGACAGGGAAGCCCGGTGTGGTGCAGTTCACATGGTCACAAAGACTCATTCATGACTTAGCCACTGAACAATCACAAGGAAACCTAGAATCTATGGAATTAGGAGGCACACTCCTGGAAAGTGTCATGATATCCCCTTAATAAGCTGGATATAAAATAGAAGTGTTTCGTAACTCAGATGCTCACACTGGTATGGTGACATGCATACCTCAGTTGTTGGAGACCTTTTCTATTACTGTGGGCCAGAAAGTATGTCTTATACAGAAAAAGACCACCAAGGGAGCCCCATGAAATATCCAAAGTCTCTCCCTGCTTTGCTCGTGCCACAGAGACCTTATGTTCTTGAATAAATAAGAGCTCAGATTTATGTGAGTGTGATATGACAGTCAGATCCTTTATGTTATCTCACTGTGAATGAACCATTCATTTGAGTATTAGCTTTCATAAAATAAAGGATGAAAAGAATCTGAAAAAAAAAAAAAAGCACTCACATAACAACAGCAACAGGGATGAATTTGGGTAGAATTAGAACAGGAAAAAATGGAAGAAGTGAGGAGGCAAGAGAAGTTTGTTGTGGTCACCTAGTCATGAGTGGTAAGGGTCAGAACGAGGGAACCTTGAGGGAAGGAAAAAGGGAGTTCAGATGAAAGATAGCCTTCAAAAGAGAAGTCAGCAGGGCTTGGACACATTAAATGACAGGTGGGCAAATGGAAGAAGACAGAATGACACCAGTATATTCATTTAAGTTAGTGTGGCTTGTACGATGGCGCTGAGAAATGGGAAAGTACTATTTAGAAGGGCAATGATAGGTTTGACATTTTTATGTTGAATTTGAATAATAGAGAAACATTTTTAAGTGAAAATGTCCAGGGGCATTTGGAAATCTGAGATTGCTCTGGCCCGAAGATAAGAGTTGAAAGTCATCTGCATGGAGGACAGAACTGAAGGAGGTCTTTATTATCCAGAGATACATAGTAAAAAGATCATTTAAATAGCTTCATACAGAGCACCACTATATACCAGTAAATGGTGGAAAAATTTAAAAGGAAAGAAGTGATTACAGTTACTTGTATCTTTAAAACAATTTGTATTCCAATTCCAACTGGCCATTAATCCTTAGAATGAACACAGAATTAATTTCTTGTTGTCACTGTTTCCATATAGCCAGTGAATCTGTGCACTAGTCTCTGAGAACCTACACTCCATCTTACTTTCTAAAAAACTGTATAAATGCAGACTTATTTTCTAGTCTTTTTGTCATCACCAGGTGTTTTTATTTAAAGAAATCATTGGTATATTGATCTGAGTTTTGTCTGGTCTTTTATGCACAAATCTCACACATAGTGAAAAAGTCAGTCTTGGACTCTTCAACATGGAGTGAAACTTTAAAGTCTTTTGGTAACTTATCTGAATGCAAGATCCTTTTAGACTTTTATCATTGTTTCCCTTGAGCTATCTTGATATTTTTAACGAATTGTGGTAAAAGACACATAATATAAAATGTATTAGTACCATCTCAGTCATTGTCAAGGGTGCAGTTCAGTAGTGTTAAGTGCATTCACCTTGTTGTGCAAACAATATCCAGAAAGTTTTAGTCTTGCAAAACTGAAACTCCGCAACCATTAAACAACAGCTCTCCATGTCTCCTTGCCCTTAGCGCCTAGAAACTACCATTGTGACGTTTTCTCTTCTTTCTTTTTTTCCCCTCACTTTTTGACCATACTACAAGACATGTGGGATGTTAGTTCCCTGACCAGGGTTTGAACCTGGACTCTCTGTGGTGTACGCGCAGAGTCTTAACCACTGAACTGCTAGGGAGGTCGCCATTGAGTTATATTTTCTGTTCTCAGAATCTGAGTACCTAGATACTTGCTGTAAGTGTAATCAGTCACACGGTATTTGTCTTTTTGTTACTGGATTATTTTAGTATAATGTCTTTCAGGTTTATGCAGGTTGTAGCACATGTCAGAATTTTCTTTTTTATGGCTGAATACTATTGTTTTGTATGCATGCATCACATTTTGTTTATCCATTCATATAATCAGTGGACATTTGAGTTGCTTCCACGTTTGGGCTTTTGTGAGTAGTGCTGTTAGGAACATGGGTTTACAAATATCTCTTCATGACCGTGCTTTCAACTCTTCTGAGAGTATACTCAAGTGTAATTGGTGAACCAATCAGAAATTTAATTTTTAATACTTTGAGGAACCGTCATGCTCTTCCATTGTGACTGCACTATTTTTCATCCTATTAATAGTCCAAAAGCCACCTCCCTGGTGGTCCAGTGGTTAAGAATGTGCCTGCCAATTCAGGGGACAAGGGTTCGATCCCTGGTCTGGGAAGATTCCACATACTGCAGGGCAGCTAAGCCCATGGGCCACAATGAAGACTCAGTTCAGTCAGAAATCAATAAATATAGAATAGTGCACGAAGATTCCAGTTTTGTTACATCCTTGTCAACAGTCGTTCCCTTTTTATATGTCTTTTTATAATAGTCACCTTAATGGGTATGAGCTGCATACCACCCTGTGTTTTTTATTTGCATTTCACTAATGGCTGGAGATGTACATCTTTTCATGTGCTTTTGGCTATTCATATATCTTATTTAGAAAAATGTTCTTTACTCATCTTTGAATCAGGTTGTTTTTGTTTCTATTGTTGTTGAATCTTAGAAGTTTTCTGTATATTCTGGATTTTAACTCATTGTCAGATATATGGTTTGCAACCTTTCCTTCCATTCCATGGTTGTCTTTTTACTCTGTTGATTATGTCCTTGATGGACAAAAGTTTTACATTTTGGTGTAGTCCAATTTATTTCTTTTAACTTTGTCTATGCTTTTGGTGTCGTATCATATGAAGTTCAGACCATGCTACACTAAAATATGGCACCTTGGCATATTTTATATTTTAAGTTGAAAATTTGAGAAAACAGCAGACGCTCACTTTGACCCTCTGCTCACCTTTCACCCCTGGAGTAGGTCATAATACTCTTAAGTGAGAAGTGCTTTCCCTGTAGAAGCCAATGTATGTCCTCATCTCCAAAGACAAAAGGATGCCAGAAAGACTCCAAATAGGCCTTGCTAAATCTTCCCCAGTATACTACACTCACCTCATGCTCCTTGGCCTGTTCTATTTCTCCATGAGGATCCACTCTTCATCAAATCTAGTGTGAAAGTACTCAGATTTCACTGTGTCTTCAGATCTTGATTTTCTTATGAAGACCCTAATGTTTCTTAAGACTTACATTAAATAAATTTATATGTTTTCTCCTATTACTGTATCTTGGTCAATTTAATTTTCAAAGCCAGCCAGGGATCCCAAGAAAGTGGAGTAAAAAAAAAAAAAAAAATTCCCCCGAATTTCTAAGAAATTACAGTGAAATAGGTCCTGAAGCTTTTCGTCTGTCTTTTAAGACTCTTATAGATTTAAGTCTTCATTTAGATCTTGGCCTGTTATCAGTTCCTTTTTGTGTATCGTGTAAGTTAAGGGTGTAATTTGTTCTTTTGCATGTGGATATCTAGTTTTCCCACAACCCTTTGTTGAAAATGCTGTCTTTTTTTTCTCACTGAATGGTCTTGGCTTCATTATCAGGAATCACTTGACTATGATTGTGAGGGTTTATTTCTGGGCTCTCTAGTCTATTCCATTGTTCTGTCTGCATTTATGAAAATACCACACGTTTGATTACAGTGTGAAAGCATGATGGTCACTCAGTTGTGTCCGACTCTTTGCCACCCATAGACTGTAGCCCTCCAGGCTCCTCTGTCCATGGGATTTCCCAGGCAAGAATACTGGAGTGGGCAGCCGTTCCGTTCTCTAGGGGATCTTCCCGACCAAGGGATTGAACCATGGTCTCCTGCATTGCAGGCACATTCTTTACTGTCTGAGCCACCATGGAAGCTTTGCAAGTGCTTGAAATCAGAAAGTGTGATACCATTAACCTTGTTCTTCTTTTTCAAGATTATTTGGCTATTCAAGCTCTCCAGGTGTACTGTTATGACAGAGTTGTAAAGAGGACAAAATCTGTAAAACATTTGTGAGGGTTCCTCAGTTTTTTCTAAGACTCTTAATTTTTTGAGACTCAAATCAATGAGAAGCCTTTGAAGTATCTGTCGTGTCATCATCCCTGTAAATTTATCTTCATTTGCTCACTGAAGTAACTCTCCCATATGAGTGCCTTTCTAAGTGTCTGAGCTGTGCTTTGATATCATGAAATCCCACATTTTTTACAAGATGTACAGTTCTTTTCTGAAATAGATTTGCTCTTGTATTTCGTGGTGCTAATAGATGTATAAATGTACTAACCAGTGTATGCTGCCTCAGTTGTCTCAGTACATTAGGAGATCTGTGTGTTAAGTGGGGAGGGATCTTAAAAGTAGACTAATTGTTATAAATTGTCAGTTGTGTAGTGAATCTTTTTTACAGAATTAACCTTTGTGAGTTTGGGGTTTCTGATGGTAAGTACTCAAATAAAGATAAGTTGTCATTGTTGAGGCTATGAGAATGGATATGTTCTTGAGAGTAAAGTGCTTTGAGAGAGCTGGAAAGAGAACCAAAGTGCTCACGAGTCCACTGACTTTTAGAGAGTTGAGGGCAAAAGCATTGAGCATTCATTCCTGGGGGGTGAGTTCTCAAGGAATTATGACAAGAATTTGACTAATTAAGTAAAAACTGGTATTAAATAAAGAATTTCAGATTAGTTTCTCAGGAAGAATGATTACCGAGGAAAGAGAAATATGGGATGTGGTGTAATTCTGTAAGAAAGAAAGAGGAAAAAGGATGATAGATGGAAAAGGACCTTGGGTTTCAGTTTCTTTTAGAATAAAATGGAGGTAAGAGATGTGTCTCCCATTGGGCTCCCATTGTCACACATGTTATTTTTATGCACAGAGTTTTTGCAGCGATACAGTTAGAGACCATGCAGCGCTTCCCAGTTTTGAGTCTGTATTGAACACTACTGTCTCTCCACGTTTCCTGTCCCGTGAGCTCCTCCTGCAGGGCTTTTGTCACAGCTGGCGTCCACCACCTTGACGTTAGTAACAGCTGAGAGTACTTCCCCTCGGAGCTACCTGCAGTTTAATGAGGGATCCTAGGCATTTAGTAGAACCATATACAAGACAAAAGTTATAAATAAATATGGAGGCATTCCAAGCATATGTATAAAGTCATATTGTTTTATTCATTCTCTACTCGTTTCTGTTGAGGGTGTTTAGTTTTGTGCTCATCACAGGATTAGACTAAGAACGCGAAAATTAACCAGTCCTTAAGAAGTTTGCTATCTAAGTTCTCAACCAGGAGGCATAATCATACTCTCTCCATGTTTAAACATATCTGGGGACAGTTTGGTTTGTTTCAATGACTTGGGTGGGGGTGTTACTGGTATTGAGTGGACAGGAACACTCTAGAAAGATTTGCATAGAGCAGAATTATCGAGCCCTAGCACTGGTGTCTCCATTGATAAACAAATGCTAGAAAAAGTATAACACTAGCAGCAATGATTTATTATACCATACTGTCTTAAGCTTACCTTACAACTTCACCTTGACATTTTGGGCTTCCCTTATGGCTCAGCTGATAAAGAATCCGCCTGCAATGTGGGAGACCTGGGTTCAATCCCTGGGTTGGGAAAATCCCCTGGGGAAGGGAACGGCTACCCACTGCAGTATTCTGGCCTAGAGAGTTCCGTGGACACGACTCAGTTGGACACAACTGAGTGACTTTCACTTTCACTTGACACTTCGGAGTAAATACTATCTTCACTGATTTGAATAGCTGAAGGGATAAACAAGTCTTTCATGGTTATGCTGCTAAGTAGATGGCAGAATCAGATTTTAAAGAGTGTTCTAGATTAGACCCCAGGACCTATAATTTTAATAATTAAATAACCTTTTATTATATTAAATTATTATTTTAATAATAATTTTATAAGAATTTTAATAACTGGCACATAGAGCTTAAGGTAAAGGTAAAACAGAACATGGAGGTCTGCATGTATGAGCAATTCCAGAGGGCACAGATGATTCATTCATCTCTCTTCCTTATGCCTAGTGCAAGGACTGCCAGAATTCCTCTCCTCTACCTGTCATTTTATTTAGTTCAATAAAATGATCCACATCAAAATGATCCACATAAAACTTGAAAAATGCTACACATCAGGGTCACTCCCTATAAAGGAGAGAGCCCAGCTCCTGCAGGATATTCAGGAAGGTCATCCTCACAGCGACCTGACCACACCACACACTGGCTGGTTCACAGGACTTATTATCCTATCCTAGACGTCCCGATCCTTTTAGCCCTAGCTGCAGGGACCAGAAGTTTCCTTTGCCCCTTCTGAAAATATTAGGTAATGTCAGTGCAGGGGGATAATACACTCCTTCTGCATGTGCTGCCCCGCAGTTTTTGCTCTTGGGAATGATTGCACTAATTCTTAGGTCATTAACTCTAAGTACTACCTGATTACACACTTCTCTGATCAGAGAGAGCGCAAAGCAGTGCAATACATCTTTCTAGAGCATAAAGTTTATTGAGACAACCAAGAGAAGAACCAAGGAGTTGGCTATAACTATCCGCTCCCCCACCAACATGAAAGACAGGAGTGTGGGGGATGGTGGTCATGCCCCAGGGCACAGTCCAGTGTCTGAAGTTTCACCCAGCAGGGGAGGAGGGCCAGCCAGGCCAGGGTGGTGCCTCTTCTGGTCGCCCAGACCACTCCAGAGCATCCTCTGAGCTGGCCAGGCAGGATTTTTGATACGAGGCTTTCCTGAAGGCGGTGGAGGTGCTGGATTTGAATCCCGTCATCCAGGTGGGAACATGACCAGGTCCCAGGGAGCTTGGTAGGTCATTCATTGGCTGTTTCTGGTATCACTTTATTATTAGCCCTCTTGCTGGGCAGACCACAGCAAATATATTTATATAGACATGTCCAGAGTGTCCTAGCCACCCCCTTCTTTTTCTGGGTGAGGCCAGAGGGAGTGAGCCTGGATTCCCAGGTGAGGCTGATGTCCCGGTTGCTTGGGGCGTCACGTGTGAGGCTGTGATCACAGGTGAGGCTGGTGTCCTGGGTCCTTGGGATGTAACAGGTGAGGCTGGGTTCAGAAGTTAGCATGGTGCCCCAGGTGCGGCAGGCGTCCTGGGGGAGGTTGAGATCCCAGGTGAGCCTGGTGTTCTGGGTGATTGGGGTGTCAAGGGTGAGGCTGGGATCAGCAGGTGAGGCTGGTGTCCCGGGTCCTTGGAGCATCACAGTGAGGCTGGGATCACAGGTGTGCCTGGTGTCCCGGGTGCTTGGGGCATCACAGGTGAGGCTGGGATCACAGGTGAGGCTGGTGTCCCAAGTTCTTGGGATGTCACGGGTGAGGCTGGGATCACAGGTGAGACTGATGCCCTGGGTCCTGCAGGCGTCACAGGTGCGGCTAATATTACACGTGTGCCTGGAAGCCCGGGTGCTTGGGGTGTCACGGGTGAGGCTGGGATCACAGGTGTGCCTGGTCTCCCGGGGGCTACAGGCATCATGGGTGAGGCTGGGATCACAGGTGTGCCTGGTATCCCGGGTGCTTGGGGCATCTCAGGTGAGGCTGGGATCAAAGGTGAAGTCGGTGTCCCAGGTGCTTGGGGTGTTGCAGGTGAGGCTGGGATCACAGGTGATGCCGGTGTCCCGGGTGCTTTGGGCGTCACAGGTGAGCCTGGATTCCCAGGTGAGGCTGATGTCCTGGTTGCTTGGGGTGTCACGTGTGAGGCTGTGATCACAGGTGAGGCTGGTGTCCTGGGTCCTTGGGATGTAACAGGTGAGGCTGGGTTCAGAAGTTAGCACGGTGCCCCAGGTGCGGCAGGTGTCCCGGGGGAGGTTGAGATCCCAGGTGAGCCTGGTGTTCCGGGTGATTGGGGTGTCAAGGGTGAGGCTGGGATCACAGGTGAGGCCGGTGTCCCGGGTCCTTGGAGCATCACAGTGAGGCTGGGATCACAGGTGTGCCTGGTGTCCCGGGTGCTTGGGGCATCTCAGGTGAGACTGGGAACACAGGTGAGGCCGGTGTCCCGGTCCTTGGGATGTAACAGGTGAGGCTGGGTTCAGAAATTAGCGCGGTGTCCCAGGTGCTGCAGGCTCACGGGGGAGGTTGGGATCACAGGTGAGGCCGGTGTCCAAGTTGCTTGGGGCGTCACAGGAGTGGCTGGGATCCCAGGTGAGCCTGGTGTTTGGGTTGCTTGGGGCGTAACGGGTGAGGCTGGGATCCCAGGTGTGCATGGTCTCCCGGGGGCTACAGGCATCATGGGTGAGGCTGGGATCACAGGTGTGCATGGTCTCCCGGGTGCTTGGGGCATCTTAGGTGAGGCTGGGATCAAAGGTGAAGTCAGTGTCCCAGGTGCTTGGGGCGTCGCAGGTGAGGCTGGAATCCCAGGTGTGGTTGGTGTCCAGGGTGCTTGGAGCATCACGGGTGAGGCAGGAACACAGTTGTGGCTGGTCTCCTGGGTGATTTGGTCATCATGTGTGAGGCTGGGATCCCAGGTGAGGCTGGTGTCCCGGGTGCCTCAGGCGTCACAGGTGAGGCTGCGATCCCAGGTGTGCCTGGTGTCCCAGGTGCTTTCGTCATCACAGGTGAGGCAGGGATCCCATGTGAGGCTGGTGTCCCTGGCGCTTGGTGTGTCCCGATGAGGCTGGGATCACAGGTGAGGCTGGTCTTCCGGTCGCTTGTGGCGACACAGATTAGGCTGTGATCACAGGTGTTGCCGGTGTCCCGGGTCCTTGGGATTTCACAGGTGAGGCTGAGATCAGAAGTGAGCACAGTGTCCCCGGTGCTACAGGCGTCATGGGTGAGTCAGAGATCCCAGGAGAGGCTGGTGTCCCAGGTGCTTGGGGCATCACGGTGAGGCTGGGATCAAGGTGAGGCTCATGTCCTGGGTGATGCAGGCATCACAGATGAGGCTGGGATCCCAGGTGAGGCCAGTGTCTCGGGTGCTTGGGGCGTCACGGGTGAGGCTGGGATTACAGGTGAGGCCGGTGTCCCGGATGCTTGAGGCATCATGGGTGAGGCTGGTATCACAGGTGTGACTGGTGTCTAGGGTGCTTGGGTCATCTCAGGCGAGACTGGGAACACAGGTGAGGACGGTATCCTGAGTGCTTGGGGCGTCACAGGTGAGGCTGGGATCCCAGATGAGGCCGTTGTCCACGTGCTTGGGGCATCACAGGTGAGGCTGGGATCACAGGTGAGGCCGTTGTCCACGTGCTTGGGGCATCACAGGTGAGGCTGGGATCACAGGTGTGGCCACGGTGGTGCCTCTTCTGGTCGCCCAGACCACTCCAGAGCATCCTCTGAGCTGGCCAGGGTTTTGGATAGGAGACTTTTCTGAAGGCAGTGGAGGTGCTGGATTTGAATCCTGTCATCCAGGTGGGAACATGACCAGGTCCCAGGGAGCTTGGCAGGTCATACACTGTCTGTTATGGTTTTACTATAGTATTAGTTCTCTTGCTAGAAAGCTCACAGCAAATATGTTTCGATAGACATCTCCAGATTCCCTTAACCACCCTCTTCGTTTTCTGGGGGAGGCCAGAGGGAGTGACTGGGGACATGTTGTCGGGCTGCCCAACAAGGGTGGAGCTTCCCGCATCAGGCACATCCGGGAGGCAGTGCGTTCCTTGCCACTGATGTTATGAGTACAGTCATACTGCAGGCGTCACGGGTGCTGTGGTTGTCGTGTGTGCCGTGGGTTCTGTGAGAGTTGGTGGACGACGTGGGTCCACGGGTGACACTGGTGTCATGGTGCCCCTGGTGTCACGTGTATCACAGTTGCCGTGGGTAGCATCTGTGTCGAGGGCGCCCCTGGTGTCACGGGTCACGTTTGTAGCCTGAGTATCGTGGGTGCTGTGGTCACCACTGGTGCCACGGGTGCCCCTGGTGTCATGGGTGAGGCAGCTGTCACTGGTGACCCTGGTGTCACAGGTACCGTGGGTGCCATGGGTGTCCTGTATGTTGCAGGCCCCAGTGGGGTCCCGGGTGCTCAGGGCGTCACGGGTGAGGCTGATGTCACGGGTGCCGCTGGTGTCATGAGTGCCTGTGCTGTCCCGGCTGCTGCAGGCGTCACAGGTGAGGCTGGTACCACTGGTTTCGCAGCTGTCGCAGGTGCTGCTGGTGTCACGGGTGCCTTTAGGGTCATGGCTGCCCCTGGTGCCATGGGTGATGGTGGCATGAGTATCATGGGTGGTGAGGTCACCTCTGGTCTCACGAGTGAGGCAGCTGTCACTGGTGACCCTGGTGTCCCAGGTATCGCAGGTGCCACGGGTGTCATCTACGTTGCAGGCCCCAGTGGGGTCCCAGGTGTTTGGGGCATCACAGGTGAGGCTGCGATCACAGGTGAGGCTGGTGTCCCATGTGCTCCAGGTGTCATGGGTGAGGCTGTTTCCTCTGGTACCACAGCTGTCGCAGGTGCTGATGGTGTGGCAGGTGTCCCTGGCGGCATGGGTGAGGCTGGTATCACGGGTGTTGCTGCTCTCAAGCCTGCTGCAGTTGCTGCAGGTGAGCTTGGCTCCCCATGTGGCATGGCGGTCACCTGCGTGATCGGCGGCTCGGGCGCTGCTCTCACCATGGGTGTTGCGGGTGGAGGGGGCTGGGCTGGGGCTGACGGTCCTCGGCCCTGGGCAGGGTGGGGGAGTGGCAGGCTCTCTGGTCTTCTCTCTTGACTCCTGGTTCTCCTGCTGCTCAGTGGTCTCCCAAAGCCAGGCGGGAATAAGGATGGACTCCTCAGGGCTGGCGGGAGGCATATGTTCTTGGCTGGTGAGGTCGGAGGAGACGGCCGGCCTCACCTTGATGGTGCGGACCCTCATCTTGGGTTCATTCATGTCACTGACGCTGCTTCTGTCTAAGCCCTGGATTAGGTCCCTGCACCAGCCCAGTATCATCTCCACTGTCACCCCAGGGTGCTCACCACAGGCTGGTGGGAGGGGCTCCTCCTGGCCCATGTTCACCCATGCGTGCTGCCCAACGTCATCTAAAGTACCTCTGTTGGCAGGGTTGAGCGTTAGCATTCTTTCTATTAAGTCTGTTAGCTCAGTGGATAAAATTTGGGCACATGGTACTGCCCGCTAAGCGCACACTGCCGCAGCTCCCAGAAATCTTGTCCCCCAAAGGGGAGGGATCCAGTTATCATGGTGTACAGGACGACGCCGAGGCTCCACACATCCACCTCTGGGCCTGTGTAAGGCATCCCCAGGAAGCGTTCTGGAGCCATGAACGCGGGGCTGCCGCAGAAAGTGTCTAGCTTCTTTCCTGGGTGCCACTGGTTGCTAAGGCCGAAGTCTGAGATTTTTATGTTGTTGTTGGCGTCAAGGAGGAGGTTGCCCAGCTTCAAATCCCGGTGCACCACGCCCCGCTGGTGGCAGTGCTGCAGAGCGGAGACCAGCTGGCGGAACAGGCCTCGGGCTTCCCCCTCTGTCACGCGGCCTTTGGCCTCCAAGTAGGTTTTCAAGTCTCCCCCGCTGAGGTACTCCATTACGATAAACAGAGTCTCCTCAGTGTCGATCACTTCCAGTAGCTTAACAATATTCGGGTGGTTTACAGTTCTCAGGCTGTCAACCTCTCGAAACTGCTCCTTGACAGTGGAGAGGCTCTGATTTGTCTTTTGGATGACCTTGATGGCTACCACTCCCATGGTCAGAGCATGCCAGGCCAACTTCACTTTCCAAAACAGCCTTCACCAATTGTTTCAAGGATCTCATAGTGCTTAATACGAGCAGTCTTGTTAGCGGAGATGGCCATGAGGTCCTGCATCCTTAACTATACTAACTACCACTAAGCTATAGTAATTACCTAACTATACTAACTGTACCACTAACTATACTCACTACCGCTAAGCCCTCACTAAGAATACTAAGGGTTCTATCAAGACTGCATATGCTAACAGTGCTAAAACCTATCCTAATGCTCATAACTATACTAACAGTGCTAACACTAACTATGCCAGTAAACTCTTAACTATACCAACTTAGGCTAAGTATACCAAGGATAGTAACAGTGCTAACACTAACTATACTATCTATGCTAAGAAACTACTAGCTATACTAACTCTGCCAGCTATAGCAATGATACTCTCTATGCTAATACTGGCAACACTAACTGAAAAAAAAATAAGATAAAATGAGAAAAAGTACTAAGGGGAAAAAATGGGAAAAACAAAAAAAAAATGAGGAGAAACTAAAAATGAAAGAAAAAAATGATAAGACAAATTTTAGAAAATGAGAAAAAGACAAAAGGAAAAAGAGAAAAATAAAAAGGAGTAAAAGGAGAAAATCAACAAAATGGCAAAAACACAGGAAGAAGCTCGCTAACTCTAGGTCCAGCCATCAGGTCACCAAAATCAGCTTCCTGGGCTCTGTGGACAAAAACCTGTACCCAGCTGGGGTCTTATAAAGGGTTGGTTGTGAGTTTCATCACAGTGATGCCCTGTATGGTCAGAGCAATAATGGACCAGTCGTGGCTGGGGATAAACCCAGTGGTTTTCTTCCTTTTCAGCTTCAAGGCCCCTTTACACTTAGGAAAAAGGTCCCAAAGAGATTTTTCTTTAAATATATTAGAGACTAGTATTCACTTTGTTAGAAATTAAAATCTGTAGGAGGCTTCAGCAACTTTTTCATTTCTAGTTTGAAAATTAGTAATAATTTAAAGCCCTCATAGTGTCTATACTTGAAATATTCAGTTCTTTTTCCTTAAACTCAGGTCGCAAAGTGATGATTTAACTGACTTGATGAAACTGTAGGAAAATGTTCTATTGTGTTGGATGCTGGTAAAGCACATTATTAATGTTTATGAAGCTGAGAGAATGTTTGCCAGGAGGGTCAAGAGCAGATTTCTCATTGGGAGCCTCAGAAGTGAGATGACATGGGTCAGTGTCTTTGAAATGTTGAAGGAAAGAAGCCGTTAAGCAAGAATCCTGTGTTTAGCGAAACTGCCCTTTGAAAATGAAAGCGTGATTGAGGCATTCCCAGTTGATGAGAGCTGCGAGAATTCTCCGCCACCCAACCTTCCTGAGCAGGGAGTCCTTCAGGTTGGAATGAAAGATCCTCAGCAGTAACCCTGAGCCTTAGGAAGAGATGAAGATCTCTGGTTAAAGGAGATGAATGGATGATTGGAAAAGCGAGGGCTACACTGCTGTAATTAACATGGATAACCAGCAGGGCCCTACTGTATAGCACAAGGAATTCCACTGACTGATACGTGGCAGCCTGGATGGGAGAGGAGTTTGGGGGAGAATGGATACACGTGTATGTATGGCTGAATCCCTTTTCTGGCCATCGGAAATTATCACAGTGTTGTGAATCAACTGTGTTATTGTTGTTCAGTCACCTAGTCATGTGCCACTCTGCAACCCCATGGACTACAGCACTCCAGGCCTCCCTGTCCCTCAGTCAGTCAGTCCAGTCGCTCAGTCATGTCCGACTCTTTGTGACCCCATGGACTGCAGCAAACAAGGCCTACCTGTCCATCACCGACTCTCGGAGTTTACTTAAACTATTGTGTCGGTGATGCCATCCAACCATCACATCCTCTGATGCCCTCTTCTCCTTCTGCCCTCTATCTTTCCTAGCATCAGCGACTTTTCCAATGAGTTGGCTGTTTGCATCAGGTGACCAAAATACTGGAGCTTCAGCTTCAGCATCAGTCCTTCCAACAAATGTTCAGGGTTGATTTTCCTTAGGACTGAATAGTTTGATCTCCTGGCTGTCCACAGGACTCTCAGGAGTCTTCTCCAGCACCATAGTTCAAGGATATCAATTCTTTGGTGCTCTTCCTTCTTTCAGTCCAGTTCTCACAACCTTTGGGAAGAGCAGAGCCTTTACTATAATGAACCTTTGGTGGCGGAGTAACGTCTCTGCTTTTCAACACACTGTCTAGACAAAAAGATATGACACTGAAGGATGAGTATAAAATTAGAAGCTTAGAAAAAAGAAATTGAAAAGCTAGTACTATTGTAACTTTGATTTGTAGCCCCACTTTTTGTTTTGAATTTGAGACTAATATATAGCAACCATTTCTAATACTTTTTTGTTTGTTTAATTTGAGGTAGAAATCTGATTGGTCTTTAAAATGAACGTATGTGTCTGACCTCAAGACAGAATTTGGAAATCTTTGTCCTCTGATATGAAGGTAAACCAAGGTCAGGTCCCTTTGAATGCAGCAGTTAACTAACAGAAGCTACAAAATAAACTCATGTGAGGCAATAACAATGAGAGCAGGCTTCAAGAAAAGGAAGTGAGGAACACTAGTAATAGGTGCAGAAAAGTCTCAGAACCTGAATTCCAGATACGGCCTTGAATAATATTACAGTAAAAAATATCTGGGAAAAATGAAGAAGTGTGTAGGACCTTGTATTAGTAAATCTGTGTGCATATGTGCCAAGTCGCTTCAGTCATGTCCAACTCCTTGCAACACTTTGGACTGTAGCCCTCCACGCTCCTCTGTCCATGGGATTCTCCAGGGAAGACTACTGGAGTAGGTTGCCATGCCCTCCCTCCAGGGTATCTTCCCAGCCCAGGAACTGAACCAGCATCTCTTGTGTCTCCTGCATTGGCAGGCAGGTGCTTTTCCACTAGCGCCACCTACTAAGCCCTAATTGTCTGCAGGGAACCGTCATAGAAAAGCACACACTTTGTGCGTTAAACAGTAGAACTTTATATTTTTTCACAGTTGTAGAGGGTTGCCGTCTCTGGGGTCGTACAGAGTCAGACACGACTGAAGCAACTTAGCAGCAGCAGAGGGTTGAAGTCCACAATCAAGATTTCGTCAGGGTTGGTTTGGATCAGACTCTTACTGTCTTGTAGACAGCCACCTTCTATTGTTATTGTTGTTTAGTTGCTAAGTCATGTCCGACTCCTCTGCAACCCCAGGGACAGGACTGTAGCCCGCCAGGCTCCTCTGTCGCGTCCTCAGATAACCTCTTCTCTGTGTACACACAAAGACAGAGTGTTCTGGTGTCTCTTCCTCTCCTTATGAGGACACTTCCTATTGGATTCAGGCCCCACCCTTTGGCCTCATTTAACTACTAACTTCCTTATAGACCCTATCTCCAGATACAGTCAAATTAGTGGTTAGGGCTTCAGTATATACATTTTGAGGGGAAACGGTTTGGTCTATACATTCCATCTTGTGCCCACCCCCACCCACATTCATGTCCTTGTCATGTGCTATTAAAATACACTCACCTCATCTCGACATCCCTAGAAGTCTTAAGCCATTCCAACATCGATTCCAAGTCCAAAGTCTCTTTAAAATGTCACCTGGTAAGGTATGGGTGAGAAGTGATGTGTAAAATTAACCCTCACAGGACCCGTAAAGAAAAATATAACACATTGTTGAAACACAAATAACAGAAAAGTTGAACAAGTAAAGGCATTCTCAGTGCTGTAAAGGAGTCCAGTCCCTTAAATGAACTGGATCATGTACCTCCAATTCAGATTGCTGTGGAATTCTTTCTTTCAGAACTTTAGATAATTTTGACATTCCTATGGGAGAATGAGTGAGGACAAGAGATTTTTGAGAAAAACAAATTATTAGAAGTATAGGAAGACTTTCCTTATCTGATTTCAAAGTGTCCTGCAAAGGTGTTGGAAGTAAACTAGTGCAGAATCAGTGCAGAATAGACATAGGTCGTGGAGTGTAATTAGATACAGAAACAGATCCATGTTAAGTGAGTAAAGTTAAAAAGCAGTTAATCATAGAGGGAAGAAGAGTTTTATAAAATGAACAGTATTAAACCAGAGAAAGGTTTTTTATAGACATTACAGATGACCTAAATAAATGAAAAGGCATCATATATTGATAGATCACAAACAGTATTATTCACATGACAGCAAATTGATCTACAGATTCAACACAATCCCAGCATCTTTGCAGAAATTGATGAGCTGATCCTAACATTCTAATGGAAATATAGAGACCCAGGATAGCCAAAACAATTTAGAAAAAGAACAAAGTTGGAGGACTGAGACTTCTCAATTTCAAAAGATACTACAAAGCTGTAAAAACCAGAACAGTATGGTACTAACATGGGCTTCCCTGGTGGCTCAGTAGTAAAGAACCCAGCTGCCAATGCAGGAGATACGGGTTTGATCCCTGGGTTGGGAAGATTCTTGGAGAAGAAAATGGCAACCCATCCCAGTATTCTCCAGCCTGGGAAACTGCATGGGCAGAGGAGCATGGTGGGCTACAGTCTATGGGTTCACAAAGAGTCAGACATGACTTAATGACTAAACAACAGCAATAAGACCATTTTGGGATTTGGGGTATGTATGTATTTCACTTCTTATTTTGAAAGAATTTAGGGCTATAGAAACTGGAAAAATCATACAAAATTCTCACATGCCTTCAACCAGCTTCTACTCATGTGAGTATCTTATACATCACAGTGATTAAAATCAGGAAATTAGCACTGATGCAGTAGTTGTTATAGAGCATATTTGAATTTTGTCAGTTGTTCCACTCGACTGGACCAGTCCTTTTTCCAGTCTAGGATCCAGTCTAGACTTCTTGATTAACTTGGCTATCTGTCTTTTTAGTCTCTCCAATCTGTGAAATCTTTTGTCTTTTGTTACTTTTTTTCTTTTCTCCCTTTCCTTTCTTCCCTCCTCCTTCCTTCTTTCCTTTTTCACCATGACCTTGACACTTTGGAGAAATACTGTCTAGTGGTTATTGGGCTTCCCTGCTGGCTCAGTGGTAAAGAATCCAGCTACCAATGCAGGAGACGTGGCTTTGATACCTGGGTGGGGGAGATCTCCTGGAAAGGGACATGGCAACCAAGTCCAGTATTCTTGCCTGGGGAAATCCATGGGCAGAGGAGCCTGATCGGCTACAGTCCATGGGGTTGCAAAGAGTTGGACACGACTTAGCAACTAAACAACAACCTAGTAGCTTTCCTATCAAATGTCCCTCATCCTGCATTTATCTGATTAGATGGGACAAAATATTTTTGGCAAGATCACTACTGAAGTGATGTTATGACCTTTATCCTTGTCTGTGCACCATTTCAGAAGGTGCATGAGTGCAGTTTGTGCCACTAATGAGATCGATTTTGATCAGTTGGTTAAGATGCTGAATGATAGAATTATCCACTGTAAATGTGTTTTCACATTTGTCATGAATAAATATCTTGTGGGGAGATACTTTGAGACTATTCAGATGTCCTGTTTCTCATCTCACTTTTCCCCATTAACTTTATTTATTTTTTTTTCTTTTATGGTTTGTGGGTTTTTTTTTAATTTTTATTTTATTTTATTTTTATTTTTTTTTAAATTTTAAAATCTTTAATTCTTACATGCGTTCCCAAACATGAACCCCCCTCCCACTCCCCTCCCCATAACATCTCTCTCCCATTAACTTTAGCATCCTTCAGTGATTGCTTCTCTGCAGCAGTGTTCACTGTGGTAAATTACTAAGGGTCATTTTTAATTTTCATCATTCCTTGTAAAATTATTAATTGAATTATAATGTAAGGAAGAACAAGTCCATCTCCACTTATTATTCATTTATTTTTTGTATTAGTATGGATTCATGGATATTATTTTAGTCTATGGGTTATAACCCATTACTATACTTGTATTTATTTTGTTGCTCAAACCGTCCCAAATTTAGTCAGTGGGAGTTTATTCAATTTAGTCCATGTGTCTTTTTCAACATGTTCACATCATTTGTTGAACATTTCCTTCTTATTTTTTGGTTCCACAAATATTCCAGTCGCATCTTATACATATAATTTTTAATACTTCTGTCCTCCAATTTCCTGTATCTTTAAGGATCTCTATTTCCTTTTATCAAATAATGATATTTATAAATCAAAAGGTGGGCACTATGCATAGTTATTGCTACTGATATGTTATTGCTTCTAGGATTTCTCAGGAAAGATAGCTATGAAATGATATATTTACTAATGAAAAATATACATGCATGTTAATTTCTGTATCTATTTATGCACACACAGATATTAAAACTATGAGTTCATACTAATAGTTCTAATCCCAGTCCCACATCACTGGATTTTATTGTCACTTTCTTTCCTTATTTATAGCTCCTTTCTCTGACTGGGAGAAACTCAGCCCTCATTTTTCACCACATATTTACTTACTATAATCCAAGTATACACGTAAACTCATTTCCAAATTTCTAACTCACACTCTTGCATCAAGAACAAATTTGCTAATGTTAAAGAAAAAAATACTCCATGTTGTGTGTTACAGATGGTAAGACAGACTTTGTTCAGGACCATCATGGTAGGTGGAGGGACCACTATAGTGGGATTTTACAATGGAGTCATGAGATTGGGCTCAACTCTGTGTACAGCCTGGACCACTGGGAATTTATAGCCAAAGAGTAAGGCGGTGGTTGAGAAAACATTACGGGGAGAAAAAGGGGATCTGGCTAAAATGACCTAACAGGATTCTTGCTATAACATATTCTACAGAAAACAGTTTAGACAGCTCTGTTTCACTTAAAAATCAGATCATTAAAGTCATTCCATACCAATTCGGGCAAAGTGTCCCCCCCAGCCCACCCCTGACACACACATCTCTTTTTTAACGGCTACCTTGCATCCAGTGTATGGATGGGCTATACTTTATTCAATAACTCTTCAATTTATGGACCTTTAGGTTGTTTCCAGTATTCTGCATATGCAAGCAATGCTGAAGAAATGTTCACATTTATTTTCACATTTTTGAAGGTGTAGCTGCTGGATTAGAAGTGAAATTGCTGAGTTAAAAGGTGGTGTGTATGAAATTTTGTTAACTATCTCCAAATTCCCTTCCAGATGGAGCACACCAATTTTCATTTCCACTAGCAATGTATGAAAGAAACTATCTCCTTTGGGGATTTATTTACTAGTTAGAGACTAGGCCACATAAACTTCTGGGATGCAGACATTTTACAATTCAATTTAATATTTGTTGAAATACTTTCTTACTTTGCTCCTCTGTGTGTAAGCCAGCAGTTTATTAACTGTGATTTTGGGCAAGGTACTTAATTTACTGTTTATAAATATGTAAAATAATAAAACTTGCTTTTAAAAACTTTTTTAATATAGTAAATGAGATTATGTATATAGGGAGTGTATTATAGTGTCAATAAATGAGAATTTGGGATGAGTGAAGTGCTTCACAAATACATAGTGAAATAAAGTATTTAAGTTTCTCCTGGCATCTTTGCACAGCACAAATGCCTGAATAATGTGGCTGTTTTCACAGTAGTTCATCTATGTCTGTGCTGGGAGATATTAGGATCCGTCCTTTCCTTTAATTGTTGGGCCCTCAATGGTAGCACAGCGTCATGTTCAAATATTTCTTCAGGAATGTGGTACATCTTGATTTAGCTATTTGTGCGAAATATCTACCAAAGCCACCATCTCTTCTCTATCCCTAAAGACACTGCCCTAATCCAGGGCCCCATCTGTGACCTGGTCTCGGGTCTTCTAACAGCTCTCCTGACTCTGGACTCGCTCCTCCACCTCCTTCTCTACACGGTTCTGGAGGATTCCACTGTAATCTCTTGTGTAATTTCTATGGTTAAAAGCCTTTCTTTGGCTCCACATGATTTAGGGATTTTAAAGCCCATAGGTATATTTGCTTTTTTCTTGATAATCTTTGGGCTTTCCTACCAGTAAGCTTTTGGGCATGTTATTCCATTGGCCTGGAATTCCCTGCCTGATCTCTCAGCCTGGTGAAATCCTTGTGAAATTTTAGTTTTGAGGTATCCCTGACTGCTTGCTTCTGCCAAAGGCACTTGGAATGAAATCTCCACCCTAGCTCTTAACAGCTGTTCTGGCCCCTGCTTAGACCTTAAGTACAAAATCTAGGTTTTCATTATCCTTGTTTCATGTACCAGGTTATATTGCCTTGATCTTTCTTGTTCTCTTACCGTCTCCTTAGTCAGACTTCCAGCTGCTTGAGAGCAACAGTGACGGTTGAATCACCTTACCATCTGTAAGACCTCACACAGAACCTGGTCCAGAGTGAGGGGTCAATAATGCATGTTTCTGAGTGTGTTTGCTGTGGGCCGTGGGGTCAGGGAAGAGAGACTCCCATTTTCAAAAGCAGAAGAAGTCTGTTCTCCACACTGATGGGACAGGCATGACACGCTCGCACCTGTTTCCTTTCTTTCCTCCTATGGGAGGCCAAGGCTCCCAAGACCAGGCTGCTTGTACTGAAAACTGCTCTGCTCTTTTATGCGCTGCCTTAAAGAGAGCTCATCCCTGCCTCTTTAACATGAAGTGTGGAAGTTATTTTAATCTTAATCATAGTTTATTTTAGGTAGACAGCTAAACACTGATACATGTGTCTGAAACCTGTGGTTCTCATTTTTTCTTTTTCTTCCAATGCCTTGTCCCTAGAGTACACTTGAGAATTTGTCAGACTAGAGTGTGGAGAAATGCAGAAGGGTCCGGAAGTCTCTCGAGGTCAGCAACAGAGCCCCTCTCTTCCTCTTAGCCAAATGATCTCACTCTGTAGAAGGAGTGAAGTACTCAGAACTGCATTAGAGAAAGCCTAAGCCTCACCATACACAAGAATATGATTTTATTTTAAAGGCCATTTTAAGCATCACAGTGCATGTGTTAGGAATTGCAAAGATAAGTGCTTTGGAAAATATGTTATCTGAGGAGGGTGATATTTAATGTTCTTTAGCAAAGATAACACTTGTGGCGACATGGTTTCTATCTTCTAATATTTGTCTTAGGAAATTGGTATCAAACATGCCCTGTGTGTTTTTAGGAGATGAAATTTCGTCCTATGGATGAGTAAAAAAAACGAAGATTTTGGCTGCAACCAAGAGGGGTGGTGTGTGTCTCCCATGCTAGGCCACAGTGGGTGTGTGTGCTGTCACTTGAGTTGTGTCTGAGTCTGTGCAGCCTGCCTAGCTCCTCCGTCCATGGGATTCTCCAGGCAAGAACACTAGAGGGGGTTGCCATGCCTTCCTCTCGGGGATCTTCCTGACCCAGGGATCAAATCCATGTGTCCTATAGCTTGTGTGTTGGCAGGCGGGTTCTTTTCTACCAGCGCCCCCTAGGTAGCCCAGGCTACAGTGGGTAGGAGATATAATTTTGTTATCACTACATCTCTGTCCATTGAAAGTTAATATTTACAGGGAAGGGCACCAAGATCCAGAGAGTAGCCTGCCTGGGGTTGCTCTGCTCACTGGGCAGGAGGGACTGGTGCCCAGGCCTGAGGTTTTCCCCTGCACCTCTCTGTCTGTGTGGAGCTGAGCTCTTTACTAACACCTTGGGTCATTTCTGTGTCCCACTGACCCTCCCATTACTGTCTGGCACAGGGTCCAAGGTTGCACCAAGTGACCTTTAAGACCCCTTCCAAACATCAGACCCTACTTCTAATTCAAACCAAGGAGAAAATGAACTGGTCTTAGTTGAAGAGCTTCACTGTGTTTTTAGAGTCTCTCCCCTGCCCTGACCCAATCGACTCATCCGTTCCTAGAGCTGCCAAAGAACCGTCTGGACAGCACATTTCTCAGTTTGTATCCCTTACTGCTCCAAAATCTTGAGCAGTTCCCATCTGCCTATTTATCCCAGGGGATGAATAAAATAATATGGAATAAATTAAAAAAAAACCAGGTACATTTCTCTTTTCTAAGCCTGTTTGCTTTTATCTTCAGTCACATTAGGTCACTTTGCAGAGCCTGCACTCCTGGGCAAGCGTTTTTCTTACATTCTAATGCTCTCTGCTTTCTGTAATATGGCTCTTCTCTCCTGCTGAAATGTGTTCCTCCCTGAAAACTCTCCTTGAATGCTTTTCATCCTTGAAGGGTGTCTAACGTCAGCGCATGCGCCCAACCGCCAGTGACTGCCAACCGCCAGGAATCCTGCAGGGTGTCTAAGGCCAGCGCTTGCGCCAAGCTGCAAGTGCTGTCTGAGGCGGTGTGTAACGGCAGCGCATGCGCCCAACAGCCAGTGATTCCCAACCGCCAGGAATCCTGAAGGGTGGCTAACGTCAGCGCATGCGCCAAACCGCAATTGCTGTCTGAGGAGATGTCTAACGTCAGCGCGTGTGTCCAACAGCAAGTGATGTTTGAAGGGTGTCTAATGTTAGTTACTCATTGGAAAAGACTCTGATGCTGGGAGGGATTGGGGGCAGGAGGAGAAGGGGATGACGGAGGATGAGACTGCAGGATGGCATCACCGACTCGATGAAGCTGAGTCTGAGTGAACTCCGGGAGTTGGTGATGGACAGGGAGGCCTGGCGTGCTGCGATTCATGGGGTCGCAAAGAGTCGGACACGACTGAGCGACTGAACTGCACTGCACTGAACTGAACTAACTTTAGTTAGCACATGCACCCAACCACAAGTGTGATCTGATGTTTGAAAGTGTGGAAGAATTATCTATCTCAGACATGCATGCACCCCATTCTTCGTGGTTTTGGGTTGTATGTGCTCTCCTCTTGTCTCTTCACTAAACTGTGAGTTTCCTGAGGGCAGGGCATAGATCAGAGTCTTTCCTGTCTGTCCCTCCCTCCCTCCTTGTGAATGTCTAGTGCAGTAACAAATCCACCCTAGATAATCAATGTTAACAGATCTATAGAGCTGGTAAGAGACAAAAGTATCAGGTTAACTCCCAGAGCAAACGGTTCATCATCATGTTGTAGTGCCTGAAGAATTTAGGGGTTACTGTCAGGAGAGGAAGAGGAGGAGGTGGAGGAGGAATATATTTTAGCTATTAATTCTTGCCTTGGTATTTTTAGTCTTTTGAAGGATGAACAGCAAGAGAAAAAGTAAAAGCTCTGTTGACAGTTAAAAGCAGACATCTGTTCTCTTCACCAGGTAGGTGCTCAGTCTTTTCAGGAGGAACTTAATTCATCGTTACACGTTTTTAACATCCCTATAATTGCTTTTCCTTTAAGAAATTTTCTATTTTCATAAGAAAAATTCAGTTTCAGAGAGGCTGTTGAGTTTGCCCGAGTAAGTGGCAGAGCTGTCTAGACCCTAAGGTTTCGTTTCTGCTTGTCTTCCACTC
>NC_030821.1:68291444-68346906 GCF_001704415.2 Capra hircus
TCAGGGATCTTTCCAACCTAGGGATCAAACCCAGGTCTCCCGCATTGTAGACAGAAGCTTTACTGTCTGAGCCACCAGAGAAGTCCCCAGTCAAACTCAGAGAAATAAATATAATACAATGAGAACTTCCCTAGCAGTCCAATGGTTAAGACTCTGCCCTTCCACTGCAGGGAGCATGGGTTCAACCCCTGGTCAGGGAACTAAGATCCCACATGCCTTGTAGTATGGTTAAAAAATTTACAAACACAAAAAAGAAAGAAGAAAGAAAAGAAAATGTCACAATGGTGGTTTCTAGGAGCTGGGGGGAAGGAGACATGGAGAATTGTGTTCCAATGGCTATGCAATTTCAGTTTTGCACGACTAAAGATTTCTGAAGATTGGTTGCATAACAATGTGAAATATACTTAACACTACTGAACTGCACAATGGGAAATCTTTTAGATGGTATTAATACATTTTATATTATGTGTCTTTTACCACAATTTAAGTTAATACCCAAAACATAGTTCAAGGGAAACAATAACAAAAATATGAAAGAATCCTGCATTTAGATTGCTTGCTAAAAGAATCTTTAAAAATTTCACTACATCTCAAAGAGTCCAAGACTGACTTTTTTACTATGTGTGAAATTTGTGCATAAAAGACCAGACAAAACTCAAATCAATATACCAATGATTTCTGTTTTTTTGAAAAAAAAATTGTGATGACAAAAAGATTAGAAAATAAATGTACATTTACACAATTTTTTAGAAAGGAAGACAGAGTGCAGATTCCTAGAGAGTAGTGCACAGATTCATTGGATATATAAAACAGTGACAATAAGAAATTAATTAATTCTTTACTCATTCTAGGAATTAGTAGACAGTTGGAATTAGAAGAGAAATTTTTTTAATATAAGATACAAATAACTGTAATTACTTTTTTCCTTTTAAGTTTTTCCACTATTTACAGGTATGTAGTGTTGCTCTGTACAAAGTTATTTAAATGATCTTTCTACTATAAATCTCTGGACAATAAAGACCTCCTTCAGTTCTGTCCTCCATCCTGATGACTTCCAACTCCATCTGTGGACCAGAGCAATCTAAGTTTTCTAACTGCCCCTGGACATTTTACTTAAAATGTTTCTGTATTAATTCATATTCTAACATAAAGAGTCAAACCTATCATTGCCCTTCTAACCATTACTTTCACTCTTCATGCCATCGTACATGCCACACCAACGTAAGTGAAAACGCTGGTGTTAGTCTGTCTTCTTCCATTTGCTCACCTGTCATTTAACGTGTCCAAGCCCTGCTGACTTCTCTTTCGAAGGCTATCTTTCACCTCCACTCCCTTTTCCCTTCCCTCCAAGGTTCCTTTGGTTCTGACCCTTACCACTCATGCCTAGATAAGCACAACAAACTTCTCTTTTGCCTCCTCACTTCTTGAATTGTTTCCTGTTCTAATTTGACCCAAATACATCCCTGTTAATCTTTTTCATTATTACTGTTTGTGTGGATGTTTCTGTTTTTTGGCAATGACACACAGCATGTGGGATCTCAGTTCCCTGACCAGGGATGGAACACATGCTCTCTGCATTGGAAGCTCAGAGTCTTAACCACTGGACCACCAGGTAAATGCCCAACACTATTAACCTTTTGATGCAGCTCTGCTTCGGCCAAAACACTATATTCATTCTTCTGCAAACTTGCCTTTGCCTTTCCTATCTCCTGGCTTTTACATCATTACCTCCTCATGTTTTCTGCCTCTTCAAATCCTATTCAGACCCCAATGCTGCCTTTCTTATGAGCTCAAGATTAAGGGTGGAACACATTTTTGATTACATCCTTCAGAAGGCAATTTTCCATGCATGTAAACCCAGAAGTAACATACCAGGATGCTTCTTAACTGTAAAATCATGACTAAGGTGCTCAGTTTTCATTCCAATCCCAAAGACAGGCAATGCCAAAGAATGCTTAAACTACCACACAGTTGCACTCATCTCACACACTAGTGAAGGAATGCTCAAAATTCTCCAAGCCAGGCTTCAGCAATACGGGAACCGTGAACTTCCAGATGTTCAAGCTGGTTTTAGAAAAGGCAGAGGAACCAGGGATCAAATTGCCAACATCCACTGGATGATTGAAAAAGCAAGAGAGTTCCAGAAAAACATCTATTTCTGCTCTATTGATTATGCCAAAGCCTTTGACTGTGTGGATCACAAGAAACTGTGGAAAATTCTGAAAGAGATGGGAATACCAGACCACCTGACCTGTCTCTTGAGAAACCAGTATGCAGGTCAGGAAGCAACAGTTAGAACTGGACGTGGAACAAGAGACTGGTTCCAAATAGGAAAAGGAGTACATCAAGACTGTATGTTGTAACCCTGCTTATTTAACTTCTATGCAAAGGACATCATGACAAAACTGGGCTGGAAGAAGCACAAGCTGGAATCAAGATTGCTGGGAGAAATATCAATAACCTCAGATCTGCTGATGATACCACCCTTATGGCAGAAAGTGAAGAAGAGCTAAAGGGCCTTTTGATGAATGTGAAAGAGGAGAGAGAAAAAGCTGGCTTAAAAATTTAACATTCAGAAAACCAAGATCATGGCATCCGGTCCTATCACTTCACGGCATATAGATGAGGAAACAGTGGACAGTGGCTGACTTTATTTTTTGGGCTCCAAAATCACTGCAGATGGTGACTGGAGCCATGAAATTAAAAGACGCTTACTCCTTGGAAGGAAAGTTATGACCAACCTAGACAGCATATTGAAAAGCAGAGACATCACTTTGCCAACAAAGGTCCATCTAGTCAAGGCTATGGCTTTTCCAGTGGTCATGTATGGATGTGAGAGTTGGACTTAAAGAAAGCTGAGCGCCAAAGAATTGATGCTTTTGAACTGTGCTGTTGGAGAAGACTCTTCAGAGACCCTTGGACTGCAAGGAGATCTAATCAGTCCATCCTAAAGGAGATCACTCCTAGGTGTTCATTGGAAGGACTGATGTTGAAGCTGAAATTCCAATACTTTGGCCACCTCATGCAAAGGGCTAACTCATTTGAAAAGACCCGGATGCTGGCAAAGATTGAGGGCAGGAGGAGAAGGGGACGACAGAGGATGAGATAGTTGGATGGCATCACCGACTCAATGGACATGAGTTTGGGTAGGCTCTGGGAGTTGGTGATGGACAGGGAGGCCTGTGTGTTGCAGTTCATGGGGTCGCAAAGATAGGACATGACTGAGCGACTGAACTGAACCTCACTGAATGTGCTCAGTGTGTATCACCACAACAAACAGTTGTTATTTATTGAATGCCCACTATTTTCAGCACTTTCTCTTTACTAATAACAGCCAAGGTTTGTTGAGTTTTATTATGTGCTAGATCCTAAACACATTGCATGAATGAGTCCACATATATTTCTGGAAGGTAGGCAGGATTATTAGCCCATTTTTCCAGGTGAAGAAATTAAGGTTGAGAGAAAACAGACAACTTAACAAAGAAAGTTGCCAGTCATAATGGGCAGAGCTAGAATTCAAACCCAGCAGTCTAGTTCCTCTATCGACATTCTTGACCACGACCCTATATTAAATCAGAATGTGTCATTTAGTCCTACAGTAACCCACAAGGATGTATATTGGCTTGCCTACTTTGAAAATTAACAAAATGAAATCCAAAGAAGATAGGCAATACCTTCAGTCACAGATATGGTTAAGTGGTAATGCTCAACTTCATACCCAGGTCCATCAGACTCCACTAAACATTATATGTTTGTGCTCTTGAGTTCAACACAACTACCTCTGGAAGCTTATTATGGGAATTAAATAAGACCACCCATGTGTTTTATAAATGATAATATACTATACTGAATTTTGGATTGAATTTCTTGTGAGCACACCTTTAAGTCATCACTAATACATTAGCATTAGACAAATAGTCTCTAAATTGCTATCCTGCATGTCTATCCATCTGTTTGTTGATTTTAAACTGTAATAGTTTATGTATAAGTTAAATACATGCATTATTATACTAATATAGCTTCAGTCTGCCACGTATTAGCTAATTGCTCCTGGCAGCTTCTTATCCTATCTGCGCTTCAGCTTCCTCATTTTTAAATAGGGACAATAGTATTTATGTTAGGTGTTGTGAGAGTTAAAGTAATTAATAGAAGTAGAGCATTTGTAACAGTACCTGGTACATAAATAAAATGCATAAAAAATAAAATGCATAAAACAACTAATATGATTGTGTATAAGAAAATATACAAAAATATACTTTAAATAAGAAATGAGTTAAATAAATTTTATTTTATTGTACTGATTAATGATAAAAATTTTCTGCCTGACCCTAAAGTATTACTAATATCACTAATTTTAGGAAGGAAGTATGATTGAACAAGTACCACTACTTTTTATGTCTGGATATAGCATTTTGTCATACAGCTATTTGATAGCCTGGCTCTAAATAATACTGCTGTGGGCTGCCATGCCTTCCTCTGGGGGATCTTCCCAACCCAGGAATCAAACCCAGGTCTCCCATACTGCAGGCAGATTCTTTACAGTCTGGGCCACCAGGGAAGCTACTGGAGGGGGTAACCTCTCCCTTCTCCAGGGGATGTTCCTGACCAAGGAATTGAACCAGGGTCTCCTGCATTGAGTGCAGATTCTTTACCAGCTGAGCTACCAGGGAAGCCTGATTTTAGCAAGGAAGTATGACTGCTTTTTAAAGCCTGGATATGAGATTTTGTGATACAGTGATTTGATGGCCTGGTTCTAAACTTAATTTTGCTTTTTCATGGTAGTGGTTCCCTCGTTGAAAAATATACTTCACAAAGTAACACAGGTGCTTATGGAAAAGCATATTCATATAAAAGTCATGTTTGATCAATAAATTTTCATCTTCTATCATGTCAATCTCTTTGTTTAACAAATTAAAGGAAGGTATATAATAGTTATATTTTTTCAGATGATCTTAAAACCTACCTAAAGGCTTCATTTGGACCGTTTTTTAACAAATTAGAAAATTCACTTTCAAAGCATTTTTAATCTTGACATATAAGAATTGTACAGGTAAAATAAATCACTTTTACTCTCAGGAACAAAAATCACATAGTGATGAAAATATCTTTAAACATGCACTTCCAAAATTCCTTCTCCAAACCATGAGTTCTCTTCAAAGGCCATTATTTCCTCATTTATTACCAAAAATATCACTTTCATTTCAAAAAGATTGACTAAGTGGATATATTTTCTCAAAAAAAATGGCTGCTAGATAACATATCAACTAATAGCCATTGTTTTTAGCTCACGATATATCTGAGAAAAAGTTCAAACCAGGATGGGGCATGCTGTTTTTCCATTTTTCCATTGTTGTTATTATTGACTTGAATTATTAGTACCATCTTGACCAGCAGTTTCTTTGCAGAAAATATTTTAAGTCACTTATACATGTTAAGAGTGTTAATTTATTATAATCAGTAATATAGTGTACAGGTACATTTCACCAAGAACATGCAAACTACGTCACTGTAAGTTCAGAAAGAGGAAGCTGCCACCATCTCTGAGTGACAGAGCTCCCATTCCTCTTGCAGACCATGTGATGCAGAATCCTCTACTTAAGTGATGAGTGATGGAGCCAGTATCAGTCATATAGTCACTATTAGCAAAGCTTAGTGTATTTCTATTTTCTCAAGATAAAATCTTAATAGGATTTGGAGTTCTAATATCTGGTGACTCAGTGTACAGTATCCACCTGCTGATGCAGGAGATGCTAGTTCGACCCCTGGGCAGGCAAGATCCCCGGGAGAAGGAAATAGCACTGGGAAATCCCATGGACAGAGGAGCTTGGCAGGCTACATACGCTCCATGGGGTTGCAAAAGAGTTAGACACGACTTAGCGACTAAAAAACAACAACAGCAAAATACTTTCCTCAGGCACCTGAAAGGACAGTCTTGTGCTTCCCTAGAATGCACACACCAGAATTGGGACGTGACAGCACGATGCTGTCTCGTGTCAACAGGGCCACTGCATGGTCGTCAAAGAGTAACAGGAATCATCTTTTTCCCTCAGACTTCTATTCTTCCCAAAAAGGGGACTCAAGCACTCACAGCTTTTCTCTTTCTGTTCTTCACTAGCCTTATTATCAAACTCAAATGTATTAACACACAGGCACACTTTTAAACTCCATCTCTCGTTTCACTCTTATATCTCTCCTCCATGATCTTCCTCTTCCCCACTCTTATTTTTCTGTGACCTGAAAAATTAATCATTCCTTAGAAGCATAAAGATAGTCATTAGTCATATGCCAAAGATAGAAACTCTCCATTTTCATCTAAAATTAAACAATGAAAAGTAAAAGCGTTAGTCTCTCAGTTGTGTCCCACTCTTTGTGACCCCATGGACTATAGCCTGCCAGGGTCCTCTGTCCATGGACTTCTCCAGGCAAGAATACTGGAGTGGGTTTTAACCACAGATATATAAACATGTATATGCAGATACAGATACACTCACAGATACATGGGCATTGTTGTTGGTCAGTCAGGAAGTCCTGTTGGACTCACTGTGACCTCATGGTCTGTAGCACACCGGATTCCCTGCCCTTCACTATATACTATAATACATGTATTTTATAAATATATATGATATGCAGTTAAGATGTCTATGACTTCTGGGGATACACACATAGCAGTAGTCATGGTAAATTCTAGAAACAACACTTGTTTTAACCACAGACATATAAAGAGTCCACCTGCAATGTGAGAGACCCGAGTTCAATCCCTGGGTTGGGGAGACCCCCTGGAGGAAGGCATGGAAACCCACTCCAGTATTCTGGCCTGGAGAATCCCATGGACAGATGAGCCTGGCAGCCTACAGTACAAGGGGTCGCAAAGAGTCAGGCGTCACTGAGCAACTCAGCACAGCACACATACACACTTACATATGCACACATGAATAAGTGATGTACACAGTAAGTGCCAGGTGGTCAGGGTCACATGGCTACGGCAGAAGCGCTGGACGCACACAAGCGCCTACCTGCCCTGAGATCTGAGGGAGACACGTCTTGCTGGAACTGTTTCAAGGTGTTTAGCCAAGTTGAGAGCGATGCTTGGGAAGAAACTGCGAATCTTCCAAGCAAGAAGCTTCCTGGGAAGTACTCCAGAGGCCGTGGTCCAGTCTGACGAGTCTTTGAGGGTCCTAGTGGAAAATCAGACAGTAAAGAGCGATTTGTGACAGCGGCTGTTGTCTCAGTCCAAGTCGCCGAAGCAACAGCCCACGGCCTGGCCAAAGGACACAGCGAAACCCTGGTGGAAATGGTATAGATCCCACACAGGCCATCAATATCTCCTGAACATCCAGAGGGTGTGACCACAGGTTGACCCTGGAGCTGGCCCAGACAATGAGGCTCCTCACCCTCCTCTAGCTTGAAAATGTACGCCCACAGGTCCTTCCCTGTGGAAGGGAGCCATTTTCAAGGAGGTAGTTTTGAGAGATTGGGCTGATGTTGAGACCCTTTGAACTGTTAAAACTTCTCTATAAAGTTGAGATTTTGGAGACCAGGGGAGGAGATCTACTTGCAAGGATGAGCAAGTAGCATGTGATCATCACTTGCATAAATAAAAATATTTGCAGTTGAAATCCTGCTGTTGTTTAGTTGCTAAGCTGTGTCTCTTTTGTGACCACATGGACTGTGTAGTCCACCAGGCTCCTCTGTCCATGGGATTTCCCAGGCAAGAACACCAGGTCCATTAAACATAGTGCTTGGCACAATTATGCTCGTGACTTTGATAAGCTAGGACCTTATCCAAGTGACCCAGTGATTCCCAAATACTATTTCAAAACTTAGTAAGTGATTTCCATATGCCAGTTTCTCTTCAAAATCCTTTACTCCTCACAAGAAGCTGGTGAGGTAAATACTATCAGTATTATGATTTCAGTAGTGGAAAAAAAATGTACAGAGATCAAGTGACTTTCTTGAAGTTGCACAGCTAAAAAGTAGCTGGGAAATCACTATGAACCCAAATAGTCCACCCTTTTAACCTGGACCCTCTAGGCTATAGTGCCTAGCAACTTTATACCCTATCAGTACATTCCTTTTAAAGAAGGAACCACTTTCTTCCTTTTTGTACCCCTCTCAAACTGGGTTGAGAATCTCCTCATGATCCCATTAAAATATAAACACCTCAGAGAAATGTGAAAACACTGAGTGCTAATAGCACTGCATGTGATGTGCTTCTTCTGATTTTATTAACATAGAAAGTTGAGCTGCAAAAGAAAATCAAGTGCTAAGAAAGGGAACTCCAGGCACCATGTCTGGCTCACCCTGCGGCATTCTATCCATCAATACGGTAACCAACAGGAAAATAAACATGCCCAAATCGTTACCCCAGAGGTATATGCTTTGTAAGCACTAAGAATTCTTTTATTCTGCTCTGGGGCCCATTTTATACTCAACTCTTCATTTCTCCACCTCCTCATGAGCCTGTGCTGCAGAAGCTCTCTATCCCCAAGTGGGAGTGCTCATTGTCCCCACTTATCTGAGGGGCCAACAGGTCAAGATAACACGATGTACTGAGAAGTGATTGGGTCCTTCCAAGGTTTACATGTCCTCAGAGTAACAGGTCCAGGGGACCCCTGACTTCTGCCAGGACCCGAGCATAACACCGGTTCCAGGGTCACCCCACAGCCTGGAGACTTCCCTTCCCCGCCAGACCGAGGCTCCATGAAGACAGAAGAGCGTTTACCCTCTTCGCTGTCACAGCCCCAGTGCATAGCTCAGAGCCTCTCCTGTCAGGTGTTCTCACTAAATACCCCGTGGACGTAAAATCTGCGTGCAGCCAGTGGTGCAGATGAAGATGTTTTTGTCCCCCAAGGGACACTGGACAGTGTCTAGAGAAGGTTTTGTCATCACACCTCGTGAGGAGGGGGTGGAGAGGAGAGGCACTGTGGCCTACCTGGTAGAGGTCAGGGATGCTGGGAAAGCCTAGGATGCACAGGACAGCCTCCATAACAAAGAATTTCCCAAAGCATCAACCTTGCTGAGGCTGACAATCTCTGTTCTAATCCACTGCATTCCTTTAATGAAAAACCAGAACTGAAGAGATGATATATCTGACTCAATCTTGCCCATCAGAACAGTGGCAGAGTCAGACCCGGGGCCTGACTCCCAGATCAGGCTAGTGTACTCACTGATTAATACTCCAGAAATCAGAACAAGTCTCTGCAGACCATTGGTGTGGTTTCTCAGGCCAAACAAACTCATGCTAAAAAGAGAATCTTAGATTATAGCATGATTCCCTGCTATTTTCATAAAAAAAAAAAACCTACACAGCTTATTTTACTACACTGTTGAGACATTGGTTTTTTATCACTCATTTTTCTAAAGATGGGTTAATAGCTGGTTGTGTGCTGTGCTAAGTTGCTTCAGCTGTGTCTGAATCTTTGTGACCCCACGGACTATCATAGCTCACCAGGCTCCTCTGTCCATGGGATTCTTCAGACAAGAATACTGGAGTGGGTTACCATTTCTTCCTCCAGGGGATCTTCCCCCTGGATCCCCAGGGATCAGACTCCCCTTTCTTTTGTCACCTGTATTGGCAGGTGGGTTCTTAACCACTACTGCCACCTGGGAAGCCCAATGGTTGCTTAAAGGGTGAAAAATTAAGGACAGGAAGGTGACTCCTGAGCTCTTTCTCTCTCATTCTCTCTAAAGAGAAACACTTGGAGAAGAGTTAAATCCACTAACTTCAAACAGTAGTTGCACTATTAACTTTTGTATTTTTCAAACTCTAAGCAACACGACCTGAGCTCAAGCATCTCCTGAAGCCACTGACCATCCCCCTGGCTGCCTAGTTTTCACAAGTGCTCTCAGGCTCCAGGGGGAGGCAGAGTGGAAGACAAGCAGAAACGAAACCTTAGGGTCTAGACAGCTCTGCCACTTACTCACACAAACTCAACAGCCTCTCTGAAACTGAATTTTCTTATGAAAATAGAAAATTTCTTAAAGGAAAAGCAATTATAGGGATGTTAAAAACGTGTAACGATGAATTAAGTTCCTCCTGAAAAGACTGAGCACCTACCTGGTGAAGAGAACAGATGTCTGCTTTTAACTGTCAACAGAGCTTTTACTTTTTCTCTTGCTGTTCATCCTTCAAAAGACTAAAAATACCAAGGCAAGAATTAATAGCTAAAATATATTCCTCCTCCACCTCCTCCTCTTCCTCTCCTGACAGTAACCCCTAAATTCTTCAGGCACTACAACATGATGATGAACCGTTTGCTCTGGGAGTTAACCTGATACTTTTGTCTCTTACCAGCTCTATAGATCTGTTAACATTGATTATCTAGGGTGGATTTGTTACTGCACTAGACATTCACAAGGAGGGAGGGAGGGACAGACAGGAAAGACTCTGATCTATGCCCTGCCCTCAGGAAACTCACAGTTTAGTGAAGAGACAAGAGGAGAGCACATACAACCCAAAACCACGAAGAATGGGGTGCATGCATGTCTGAGATAGATAATTCTTCCACACTTTCAAACATCAGATCACACTTGTGGTTGGGTGCATGTGCTAACTAAAGTTAGTTCAGTTCAGTGCAGTGCAGTTCAGTCGCTCAGTCGTGTCCGACTCTTTGCGACCCCATGAATCGCAGCACGCCAGGCCTCCCTGTCCATCACCAACTCCCGGAGTTCACTCAGACTCAGCTTCATCGAGTCGGTGATGCCATCCTGCAGTCTCATCCTCCGTCATCCCCTTCTCCTCCTGCCCCCAATCCCTCCCAGCATCAGAGTCTTTTCCAATGAGTAACTAACATTAGACACCCTTCAAACATCACTTGCTGTTGGACACACGCGCTGACGTTAGACATCTCCTCAGACAGCAATTGCGGTTTGGCGCATGCGCTGACGTTAGCCACCCTTCAGGATTCCTGGCGGTTGGGAATCACTGGCTGTTGGGCGCATGCGCTGCCGTTACACACCGCCTCAGACAGCACTTGCAGCTTGGCGCAAGCGCTGGCCTTAGACACCCTGCAGGATTCCTGGCGGTTGGCAGTCACTGGCGGTTGGGCGCATGCGCTGACGTTAGACACCCTTCAAGGATGAAAAGCATTCAAGGAGAGTTTTCAGGGAGGAACACATTTCAGCAGGAGAGAAGAGCCATATTACAGAAAGCAGAGAGCATTAGAATGTAAGAAAAACGCTTGCCCAGGAGTGCAGGCTCTGCAAAGTGACCTAATGTGACTGAAGATAAAAGCAAACAGGCTTAGAAAAGAGAAATGTACCTGGTTTTTTTTTTAATTTATTCCATATTATTTTATTCATCCCCTGGGATAAATAGGCAGATGGGAACTGCTCAAGATTTTGGAGCAGTAAGGGATACAAACTGAGAAATGTGCTGTCCAGACGGTTCTTTGGCAGCTCTAGGAACGGATGAGTCGATTGGGTCAGGGCAGGGGAGAGACTCTAAAAACATAGTGAAGCTCTTCAACTAAGACCAGTTCATTTTCTCCTTGGTTTGAATTAGAAGTAGGGTCTGATGTTTGGAAGGGGTCTTAAAGGTCACTTGGTGCAACCTTGGACCCTGTGCCAGACAGTAATGGGAGGGTCAGTGGGACACAGAAATGACCCAAGGTGTTAGTAAAGAGCTCAGCTCCACACAGACAGAGAGGTGCAGGGGAAAACCTCAGGCCTGGGCACCAGTCCCTCCTGCCCAGTGAGCAGAGCAACCCCAGGCAGGCTACTCTCTGGATCTTGGTGCCCTTCCCTGTAAATATTAACTTTCAATGGACAGAGATGTAGTGATAACAAAATTATATCTCCTACCCACTGTAGCCTGGGCTACCTAGGGGGCGCTGGTAGAAAAGAACCCGCCTGCCAACACACAAGCTATAGGACACATGGATTTGATCCCTGGGTCAGGAAGATCCCCGAGAGGAAGGCATGGCAACCCCCTCTAGTGTTCTTGCCTGGAGAATCCCATGGACGGAGGAGCTAGGCAGGCTGCACAGACTCAGACACAACTCAAGTGACAGCACACACACCCACTGTGGCCTAGCATGGGAGACACACACCACCCCTCTTGGTTGCAGCCAAAATCTTCGTTTTTTTACTCATCCATAGGACGAAATTTCATCTCCTAAAAACACACAGGGCATGTTTGATACCAATTTCCTAAGACAAATATTAGAAGATAGAAACCATGTCGCCACAAGTGTTATCTTTGCTAAAGAACATTAAATATCACCCTCCTCAGATAACATATTTTCCAAAGCACTTATCTTTGCAATTCCTAACACATGCACTGTGATGCTTAAAATGGCCTTTAAAATAAAATCATATTCTTGTGTATGGTGAGGCTTAGGCTTTCTCTAATGCAGTTCTGAGTACTTCACTCCTTCTACAGAGTGAGATCATTTGGCTAAGAGGAAGAGAGGGGCTCTGTTGCTGACCTCGAGAGACTTCCGGACCCTTCTGCATTTCTCCACACTCTAGTCTGACAAATTCTCAAGTGTACTCTAGGGACAAGGCATTGGAAGAAAAAGAAAAAATGAGAACCACAGGTTTCAGACACATGTATCAGTGTTTAGCTGTCTACCTAAAATAAACTATGATTAAGATTAAAATAACTTCCACACTTCATGTTAAAGAGGCAGGGATGAGCTCTCTTTAAGGCAGCGCATAAAAGAGCAGAGCAGTTTTCAGTTACAAGCAGCCTGGTCTTGGGAGCCTTGGCCTCCCATAGGAGGAAAGAAAGGAAACAGGTGCGAGTGTGTCATGCCTGTCCCATCAGTGTGGAGAACAGACTTCTTCTGCTTTTGAAAATGGGAGTCTCTCTTCCCTGACCCCACGGCCCACAGCAAACACACTCAGAAACATGCATTATTGACCCCTCACTCTGGACCAGGTTCTGTGTGAGGTCTTACAGATGGTAAGGTGATTCAACCGTCACTGTTGCTCTCAAGCATCTGGAAGTCTGACTGAGGAGACGGTAAGAGAACAAGAAAGATCAAGGCAATATAACCTGGTACATGAAACAAGGATAATGAAAACCTAGATTTTGTACTTAAGGTCTAAGCAGGGGCCAGAACAGCTGTTAAGAGCTAGGGTGGAGATTTCATTCCAAGTGCCTTTGGCAGAAAGCAAGCAGTCAGGGATACCTCAAAACTAAAATTTCACAAGGATTTCACCAGGCTGAGAGATCAGGCAGGGAATTCCAGGCCAATGGAATAACATGCCCAAAAGCTTACTGGTAGGAAAGCCCAAAGATTATCAAGAAAAAAGCAAATATACCTATGGGCTTTAAAATCCCTAAATCATGTGGAGCCAAAGAAAGGCTTTTAACCATAGAAATTACACAAGAGATTACAGTGGAATCCTCCAGAACCGTGTAGAGAAGGAGGTGGAGGAGCGAGTCCAGAGTCAGGAGAGCTGTTAGAAGACCCGAGACCAGGTCACAGATGGGGCCCTGGATTAGGGCAGTGTCTTTAGGGATAGAGAAGAGATGGTGGCTTTGGTAGATATTTTCGCACAAATAGCTAAATCAAGATGTACCACATTCCTGAAGAAATATTTGAACATGACGCTGTGCTACCATTGAGGGCCCAACAATTAAAGGAAAGGACGGATCCTAATATCTCCCAGCACAGACATAGATGAACTACTGTGAAAACAGCCACCATTATTCAGGCATTTGTGCTGTGCAAAGATGCCAGGAGAAACTTAAATACTTTATTTCACTATGTATTTGTGAAGCACTTCACTCATCCCAAATTCTCATTTATTGACACACTGTAATACACTCCTATATACATAATCTCATTTACTATATTAAAAAAGTTTTTAAAAGCAAGTTTTATTATTTTACATATTTATAAACAGTAAATTAAGTACCTTGCCCCAAAATCACAGTTAATAAACTGCTGGCTTACACATACAGAGGAGCAAAGTAAGAAAGTATTTCAACAAATATTAAATTGAATTGTAAAATGTCTGCATCCCAGAAGTTTATGTGGCCTAGTCTCTAACCATAGTAAATAAATCCCCAAAGGAGATAGTTTCTTTCATACATTGCTAGTGGAAATGAAAATTGGTGTGCTCCATCTGGAAGGGAATTTGGAGATAGTTAACAAAATTTCATACACACCAACCTTTTAACTCAGCAATTTCACTTCTAATCCAGCAGCTACACCTTCAAAAATGTGAAAATAAATGTGAACATTTCTTCAGCATTGCTTGCATATGCAGAAATACTGGAAACAACCTAAAGGTCCATAAATTGAAGAGTTATTGAATAAAGTATAGTCCCATCCATACACTGGATGCTAAGGTAGCCGTTAAAAATGAGATGTGTGTGTCAGGGGTGGGCTGGGGGGGGGACACTTTGCCCGAATTGGTATGGAATGACTTTAATGATCTGATTTTTAAGTGAAAACAGAGCTGTCTAAACTGTTTTCTGTAGAATATGTTATAGCAAGAATCCTGTTAGGTCATTTTAGCCAGATCCACTTTTTCTCCCCGTAATGTTTTCTCAACCACCTGCCTTACTCTTTGGCTATAAATTCCCAGTGGTCCAGGCTGTACTACAGAGTTGAGCCCAATCTCATGACTCCATTGTAAAATCCCACTATAGTGGTCCCTCCACCTACCATGATGGTCCTGAACAAAGTCTGTCTTACCATCCGTAACACACAACATGGAGTACTTTTTTCTTTAACATTACGCAAATTTGTTCTTGATGCAAGAGTGTGAAGTTAGAAATTTGGAAACGAGTTTACGTGTATACTTGGATTATAGTAAGTAAATATGTGGTGAAAAATGAGGGCCTGAGTTTCTCCCAGTCAGAGAAAGGAGCTATAAATAAGGAAAGAAAGTGACAATAAAATCCAGCGATGTGGGACTGGGATTAGAACTATTAGTATGAACTCATAGTTTTAATATCTGGTGTGCATAAATAGATACAGAAATTAACATGCATGTATTATTTTTCATTAGTAAATATATCATTTCATAGCTATATTTCCTGAGAAATCCTAGAAGCAGTTAACATATCAGTAGCAATAACTATACATAGTGCCCACCTTTTGATTTATAAATACCATTATTTGATAAAAGGAAATAGAGATCCTTAAAGATACAGGAAATCAGAAGACAGAAGTACTAAAAATATTATAAGATGCGACCTGGAATATTTATGGAACCAAAAAATAAGAAGGAAATGTTCAATGAAATGATGTGAACATGTTGAAAAAGACACATGGACTAAATTGAATAAGCTCTCACTGACTAAAGTTTGGGACAGGTTTGAGCAACAAAATAAATACAAGTATAGTCAATGGGTTATAACCCATAGACTAAAATAATATCCATGAATCCATACTAATACAAAAAATAAATCAATAATAAGTGGAGATGGACTTGATCTTCCTTACATTATAATTCAATTAATAATTTTATAAGGAATGATGAAAATTAAAAATGACCCTTAGTAATTACCACACTGAACATTGTTGCAGAGAAGTAATCACTGAAGGATGCTAAAAAAAAAAAAAAAAAAAAAAAAAAAAAAAAAAAAAAAAAAAAAAAAAACATAAAAGAAATAAATAAAGTTAATGCAAAAGTGAGATGAGAAACAGGACATCTGAATAGTCTCAAAGTATCTCCCCACAAGATATTTATTCATGACAAATGTGAAAACACATTTACAGTAGATAATTCTATCATTCAGCACCTTAACCAACTGATCAAAATCGATCTCATCAGTAGGCACAAACTGCACTCATGCACCTTCTGAAATGGTGCACAGACAAGGATAAAGGTCATAACATCATTTCAGTAGTGATCTTGCCAAAAATATTCTATCCCATCTAATCAGATAAAACCAGGATGAGGGACATTTGATAGGAAAGCTACTAGGTTGTTGTTTAGTTGCTAAGTCGTGTCCAACTCTTTGCAACCCCATGGACTGTAGCCCATCAGGCTCCTCTGTCCATGGATTTCCCCAGGCAAGAATACTGGAGTAGGTTGCCACGTCCCTCTCCAGGAGATCTTCCCCACCCAGGGATCAAAGCCACGTCTCCTGCATTGGTAGCTGGATTCTTTACCACTGAGCCAGCAGGGAAGCCCAATAACCACTAGATAGTATTTCTCCAAAGTGTCAAGGTCATGGTGAAAAAGGAAAGAAGGAAGGAGGACGGAAGAAAGGAAAGGGAGAAAAGAAAAAAAGTAACAAAAGACCAAAGACTTCAGAGATTGGAGAGACTAAAAAGACAGATAGCCAAGTTAATCAAGAAGTCTAGACTGGATCCTAGACTGGAAAAAGGACTGATCCAGTCGAGTGGAACACTGACAAAATTCAAATATGCTCTATAACAACTACTGCATCAGTGCTAATTTCCTGATTTTAATCACTGTAATGTATAAGATATTCACATGAGTAGAAGCTGGTTGAAGGCATGTGAGAATTGTGTATGATTTTTCCAGTTTCTATAGCCCTAAATTCTTTCAAAATAAGAAGTGAAATACATACATACCCCAAATCCCAAAATGGTCTTATTGCTGTTGTTTAGTCATTAAGTCATATCTGACTCTTTGTGAACCCATAGACTGTAGCCCACCACGCTCCTCTGCCCATGCAGTTTCCCAGGCTGGAGAATACTGGGATGGGTTGCCATTTTCTTCTCCAAGAATCTTCCCAACCCAGGGATCAAACCTGTATCTCCTGCATTGACAGCTGGGTTCTTTACCACGGAGCCGCCAGTGAAGCCCACGTTAGTACCATACTGTTCTGGCTTTTACATCTTTGTAGTATCTTTTGAAATTGAGAAGTCTCAGTCCTCCAACTTTGTTCTTTTTCTAAATTGTTTTGGCTATCCTGGGTCTCTAGATTTCCATAAGAATGTTAGGATCAGCTCATCAATTTCTGCAAAGATGCTGGGATTGTGTTGAATCTGTAGATCAATTTGCTGTCATGTGAATAATACTAAGTTTGTGATCTATCAATATATGATGCCTTTTCATTTATTTAGGTCGTCTGTAATGTCTATAAAAAACCTTTCTCTGGTTTAATACTGTTCGTTTTATAAAACTCTTCTTCCCTCTACGATTAACTGCTTTTTAACTTTACTCACTTAACATGGATCTGTTTCTGTATCTAATTACACTCCACGACCTATGTCTATTCTGCACTGATGCTGCACTAGTTTACTTCCAACACCTTTGCAGGACACTTTGAAATCAGATAAGGAAAGTCTTCCTATACTTCTAATAATTCGTTTTTCTCAAAATCTCCTGTCCTCACTCATTCTCCCATAGGAATGTCAAAATTATCTTAAGTTCTGAAAGAAAGAATTCCACAGCAATCTGAATTGGAGGTACATGATCCAGTTCATTTAAGGGACTGGACTCCTTTGTAGCACTGAGACTGCCTTTGCTTGTTCAACTTTTCTGTTATTTGTATTTCAACAATGTGTTATATTTTTCTTTACGGGTCCTGTGAGGGTTAATTTTACACATCACTTCTCACCCATACCATATCAGGTGACATTTTAAAGAGACTGGACTTGGAATCGATGTCGGAATGGCTTAAGACTTCTAGGGATGTCGAGATGAGGTGAGTGTATTTTAATAGCATATGACAAGGACATGAATCTGGGCAGGGGTGGGCTAAAGATGGAATGTATAGACCGAACTGTTTCCCCTTAAACTGTATATACTGAAGCCCTAACCACTAATTTGACTGTATCTGGAGATAGGGTCTATAAGGAAGTTAGTAGTTAAATGAGGCCAAAGGGTGGGGCCTGAATCCAATAGGAAGTGTCCTTATAAGGAGAGGAAGAGACACCAGAATAGTCTGTCTTTGTGTGTACACAGCGAAGAGGTTATGTGAGGATGCAACAGAGGAGCCTGGCGGGCTACAGTCCTGTCCCTGGGGTTGCAGAGGAGTCGGACATGACTTAGCAACTAAACAACAATAACAATAGAAGGTGGCTGTCTACAAGACAGTAAGAGAAGTCTGATGCAAACCAACCCTGACAAAATCTTGATTGTGGACTTCAAACCTCTGCTGCTGCTAAGTTGCTTCAGTCGGGTCCGACTCTGTGTGACCCCAGAGACGGCAATCCTCTAGATCTGTGAAAAAATATAAAGTTCTACTGTTTAACGCACAAAGTGTGTCCTTTTCTGTTACAGTTCCCTGCAGACTATTAGGGCTTAGTAGGTGGCACTAGTGGTAAAGAACCTGCCTGCCTACGCAGGAGACACAAGAGATGCTGGTTCAGTTCCTGGGCTGGGAAGATACCCTGGAGGGAGGGCATGGCAACCTACTCTAGTACTCTTGCCTGGAGAATCCCATGGACAGAGGAGCCTGGTGGGCTATAGTCCAAAGCGCTGCAAGGAGTTGGACATGACTGAAGCGACTTGGCACATATGCACACAGATTTACTAATACAAGGTCCTACACACTCTTCATTTTTCCCAGATATTTTTTACTGTAATATTATTCAAGGCCGTATCTGGAATTCAGGTTCTGAGACTTTTCTGCACCTGTTAATAGTGTTCCTCACTTCCTTTTCTTGAAGCCTGCTCTCATTGTTATTGCCTCACATGAGTTTATTGTGTAGCTTCTGTTAGTTAACTGCTGCATTCAAAGGGACCTGACCCTGGTTTACCTTCATATCAGAGGACAAAGATTCCCAAATGCTATCCTTGAGGCCAGACACATACGTTCATTTTAGAGACCAATCAGATTTCTCCCCCAAATTAAACAAACAAAAAGGCATTAGAAACGGTTGCTATATATTAGTCTCAAATTCAAAACAAAAAGTGGGGCTACAAATCAAAGTTACAATAGTACTAGCTTTTCAATTTCTTTTTTCTAAGCTTCTAATTTTATACTCATCCTTCAGTGTCATATCTTTTTGTCTAGACAGTATGTTGAAAAGCAGAGACGTTACTCTGCCACCAAAGGTCCGTATAGTAAAGGCTCTGCTCTTGCCAAAGGTTGTGAGACCTGGACTGAAAGAAGGAAGAGCACCAGAGAATTGATGTCCTTGAACTATGGTGCTGGAGAAGACTCCTGACAGTCCTGTGGACAGTCAGGAGATCAAACTATTCAGTCCTAAGGAAAATCAACCCTGAATATTCGTTGGAAGGACTGATGCTGAAGCTGAAGCTCCAGTATTTTGGTCACCTGATGCAAACAGCCAACTCATTGGAAAAGTCACTGATGCTAGGAAAGACTGAGGGCAGAAGGAGAAGAGGGCATCAGAGGATGTGATGGTTAGATGGCATCACCGACACAATAGTTTAAGTAAACTCCGAGAGTCGGTGATGGACAGGTAGGCCTGGTTTGCTGCAGTCCATGGGGTCACAAAGAGTCGGACACGACTGAGTGACTGAACTGACTGACTGAAGGACAGGGAGCCTGGAGTGCTGTAGTCCATGGGGTTGCAGAGTGGGACATGACTAGGTGACTGAACAATAATAACGTAGCTGACTGACAATACTGTACTAATTTCCAATGGCCAGAGGAGGAACTCAGCCATACATAAACGTGTATCCATTCTCCCCCAAACTCCTCTCCCATCCAGGCTGCCACATATCAGTCAGTGGAATTCCTTGTGCTATACAGTAGGGCCCTGCTGGTTATCCATGTTAATTGTAGCAGTGTAGCCCTCACTTTTCCAATCGTCCATTCATCTCCTTTTACCAGAGATCTTCTTCTCTTCCTAAGGCTCAGGGTTACTGCTGAGGATCTTTCATTCCAACCTGAAGGACTTCTCGCAACTCTCATGAACTGGGAATGCCTCAATCACTGTTTTATTTTCAAAAGACAGTTTCGCTAAACACAGGATTCTTGCTTAACGGCTTCTTTCCTTCAACATTTCAAAGACACTGACCCATGTCATCTCACTTCTGAGGCTCCCAATGAGAAATCTGCTCTTGATACTCCTAGCAAATATTCTCTCAGCTTCATAAACATTAATAATGTGCTTTACCAGTGTCTCACACAATAGAACATTTTCCTACAGTTTCATCAAGTCAGTTAAATCACTTTGCGACCAGAGTTTAAGGAAAAAGAATTGAATATTTCAAGTGTAGACATTATGAGGTCTTTTAAATTATTACTGATTTTCAAACTAGAAATGAAAAAGTTGCTGAAGCCTCCTACAGATTTTAATTTCTAACAAAGTGCATACCAGTCTCTAATATATTTAAAGAAAACTCTCTTTGGGACCTTTTTCCTAAGTGTAAAGGGGCCTTGAAGCTGAAAAGGGAGAAAAATCACTGGGTTTATCCCCAGGCACAATTGGTCCGTTTCTTGCTCTATTCTCACAGGGCATCACTGTGATGAAACTCACAAAAAACCCTTGATAAGACGCCAGCTGGGTGCAGGTGTTTGTCCACAGAGCCCAGGAAGCTGATTGTGGTGACCTGACAGCTGGACCTACAGTTAGCAAGCTTTTTTCTGTGTTTTTGCTATTTTGTTGATTTTTTTCCTTTTTCTCGTTTTTATTTTTCTCTTTTTCCTTTTGTCTTTTTCTCATTTTTTTAAATTTGTGTCTTATCATTTTTTTCATGTTTAGTTTCTCCTCATTTTTTCCCCATTTTTTCCCCTTAGTTCTTTTTCTCATTTTATCTTATTTTTTTTTTTTTGTTAGTGTTGTCAGTCTTAGTATAGCGAGTATCATTGCTATAGTTAGCATAGTTGGTATAGCTAGTAGTTTGTTAGCATAGATAATATAGTTAGTGTTAGCACTGTTAGCATCCTTGGTATACTTAGTGTAGTATAGTTAATAGTTTACTGGCATAGTTAGTGTTAGCACTGTTAGTATAGTTGTGAGCATTAGGATAGATTTTAGCACTGTTAGCATACGCAGTCTTGATACAACAGTTCGCATTCTTAGTGAGGGCTTAGCGATAGTGAGTATAGTTAGTGGTACAGTTAGTATAGTTAGGTAATTAGTATAGCTTAGTGGTAGTTAGTATACTTAGGAATCCAGGACCTCATGGCCATCTCCGCTAACAAGATTGCTCGTATTAAGCACTATGAGATCCTTGGCACAATTGGTGAAGGCCACTTCGCCAAAGTGAAGTTGGCCTGGCATGTTCTGACCAAGGGACTGGTAGCCATCAAGGTCATCCAAAAGACAAATCAGAGCCTCTCCAGTGTCAAGGAGCAGTTTCGAGAGGTTGACAGCCTGAGAACTGAAAACCACCCAAGTCCTGGGAAACTAGTGGAAGTGATTGAGACTGAGGAGACTCTGTTTATCGTAATGGAGTACGTCAGCGAGGCAGACTTGCAAACCTACTTGGAGGCCAAAAGCCGCATGACGGAGGGGGAAGCCCAGGGCCGTTCCGCCAGCTGGTCTCAGCTCTGCAGCACTGCCACCAGCGGGGCATGGTGCACCGGGATTTGAAGCTGGGCAACCTCCTCCTTGACGCCAACAACAACATAAAAATCTCAGACTTCGGCCTTAGCAACCAATGGTGCCCAGGAAAGAAGCTAGACACTTTCTGCGGCAGCCCTGCATTCATGGCCCCAGAACTCTTCCTGGGGATGCCTTACACAGGCCCAGAGGTGGATGTGTGGAGCTTCGGCGTCATCCTGTACACCATGGTAACTGGATCCCTCCCCTTCGGGGGACAAGATTTCCGGGAGCTGTGGCAGTGTGTGCTTAGGGGGCAGTACCATGTGCCCAAATACCTACCCAATGAGATAGCAGACTTACTAGACAGAATGCTAACGCTCAAATCTGCCAACCGAGGCACTTTAGATGACGTTGGGCAGCATGCATGGGTGAACATGGGCCAGGAGGAGCCCCTTCCGCCAGCCTGTGAAGAGCACTCCCACCCGTGATACCTCCTGGGTCTCGGACCTCCGCCTCTGTCATGTAGCCTTGGATTCCAAGGGGGTAGACAGGTCTCCCCAATCCATTATCAAAAAGAGTGGAGATGATACTGGGCTGGTGGAGGGACCAGATCCAGGGCTTAGATGTCCTCAGTGGTAGTGACAGCATGCAGCTGAATGAACCCAAGGTGAGAGCCCGCACCATCATTGTGAGCCTGGCCGTTACTTCCGACCTCATCAGCCAAGAACATACGCCTCCCGCCAGCCCTGAGGTGTCCATCCTTATTTCTGAGTGGCTTTGGGAGACCTTCAGCAGCCAGAAACCAGGAGTCAAAGGCGAAGACCTAGAGCCTGCCACTCCCCGACCCTGCCCAGAGGTGAGGACCGTCACCCCCAGCCCAGTCCCCTCCACCCACAACACCCAGGATGCGAGCAGCACATGAGCCACCGATCATGCTGGTGCCCACCACGCCACGTGCGGGACCAGGCTCACCTGTGCACCTGTGGCAGGCGTGACAGCAGCCACACCCGTGATACCAGCATTACCCGTGACGCCATGGACGCCTGCCACACCATCAGCACCTGCAACAACTGCGGTACCAGAGGAACCAGCCTCACCCGTGACACCTCCAGCACCTGTGATCCAGCCTCACCTGTGTTCCCAGCCTCACCTGTGAGGCCTGCAGCACCTGGGACACCACTGGTACTCATGACACCAGTGGCACCCGTGACACCCGGGGCTTCCGTGTCACGAGCCACACCTGTGACACCAACTTCACCTGTGATGCCCTAAGCACCTGGGACACCGCAGGTGCCTGCAACACAGATGGCACCCGTGGCACCTGCAATAACAGACTGGTGCAATAACACCAGTTTCACCTGTGACACCTGCCTCACCCATGACACCAGCATCATCCATGACTTCAGTGATGCCCGTGACGCCAGTGAACCCATGATAGCTATGATACCAGCAGCACCAGCCTCACCCATGACGCCTGTGGCACCCATGACACAAGGGGCACCAGGGACACCAGCCACACCTGTGACATCAGCCTCACCCATGACGCCCTGAGCACCCGGGACCCCACTGGGGCCTGCAACATACATGACACCCATGGCACCCGTGGTATGTGTGACACCAGGGTCACCCGTGACACCAGGGGCACCCGTGCACCAGTGGTGACCACGGCACCCACGATACTCAGGCTACAAACGTCACCCGTGGCACCAGGGGCGCCCGCGACACAGATGGCACCCACGGCAACTGTGATACACGTGACACCAGGGGCACCATGCCACCAGCGTCACCCGTGGACCCGCGTCGCCCACAGCTCTCACAGAACCCACGGCACACACGACAACCACAGCACCCGTGACGCCTGCAGCACGACTGTACTCATAACATCAGTGGCAAAGTCCCTGCAGGAACGCACTGCCTCCCGGATGTGCCTGATGAGGGAAGCTCCACCCTTGTTGGGCAGCTCGAGAACATGTCCCCAGTCACTCCCTTGGCCTCACCCAGAAAAAGAAGGGGGTAGCTGGGAGAATCTAGAGATGTCTATCCAAGTATCTTTGCTGTGGGCTGCCCAGCAAGAGGGCTAATAATAAAGTGATACCAGAAACAGCCAATGAATGACCTACCAAGCTCCCTGGGACCTGGTCATGTTCCCACCTAGATGATGGGATTCAAATCCAGCACCTCCACTGCCTTCAGGAAAGCCCCCTCTCCAAAACCCTTGCCAGCCTAGAGGATGCTCTGGAGTGGTCTGGGCGACCAGAAGAGGCACCACCCTGGCCTGGCTGCCCCTCCTGCCCTGCTGGCTGAAACTTCAGAGACTGGATTGTGCCCTGGAGCATGTCCCCCATCCCCCACACTCCTGTCTTTCATGTTGGTGAGGGAGGGGATAGTTATAGCCAACTCCTTGGTTCTTCTCTTGGTTCTGTCTTAATAAACTTTATGCTCCAGAAAGATGTATTGCACTGCTTTGCGCTCTCTCTGGTCAGAGAAGTATGTAGTTATGTCGTACTTAGAGTTAATGACCTAAGAATTAGTGCAATCATTCCAAAGAGCAAAAACTGCTGCCCTGCACTGCAGGGCAGACATGCAGAAGGAGTGTATTATCCCCCTGCATTGACATTACCTAATATTTTCAGAAGGGGCAAAGGAAACTTTTGGTCCCTGCCGCTAGGGCTAAAAGGATCAGGACGGCTGGGATAGGATAATAAGTCCTGTGAACCAGCCAGTGTGTGGTGTGGTCAGGTCCCTGTGCGGATGACCTTCCTGAACATCCTGCAGGAGCTGGGCTCTCTCCTTTGTAGGGAGTGACCCTGATGTGTGGCGTTTTTAAAGTTTTGATGTGGATCATTTGATGTGGACCATTTTATTGAACTAAATAAAATGACAGGTAGAGGAGAGGAATTCCGGCAGTCCTTGCACAAGTCGTAAGGAAGAGAGACGAATGAATCTCAGTCTGTGCCCTCTGGGTTTGCTCACGCATGTTCGCATGCTCATGCATGCAGACCTCCATGTTCTGTTTTACCTCTACCTTAAGAAGCTCTATGTGCCAGTTATTAAAATTATTAAATTATATATTAATTATATTGTTATTAAATAACAATTTAATATAATAAAGTTATTTAATTGTCATTAAATTATAGGTCCTGGGGTCTAATCTAGAACAATTCTTTAAAATCTGATTCTGCCATCTACTTAACAGCATAACCATGAAAGACTTGTTCATCCCTTCAGCTATTCAAAATGTGAAGATAGTATTTACTCTGAAGTGTCAAGTGAAAGTGAAAGTCACTCAGTTGTGTCCAGCTGAGTCGTGTCCACAGAACTCTCTAGGCCAGAATACTGCAGTGGGTAGCCGTTCCCTTCCCCAGGGGATTTTCCCAACCCAGGGATTGAACCCAGGTCTCCCACATTGCAGGCGGATTCTTGACCAGCTGAGCCATAAGGGAAGCCCAAAGTGTCAAGGTGAAGTTAAATTAAACAAGGCAGGTAAGGTAAGCTTAAGACAGTATGGTATAATAAATCATTGCTGCTAGTATTATACTTTTTCTAGCATTTGTTTATCAATGAAGACACCATTGCTTAGGGCTGGATAATTCTGCTCTATGCAAATCTTTCTAGAGTGTTTCTGCCCACTAAATACCAGCAACGTCCCCCAAGTCATTGGAACAAACCAAACTGTCCCCAGATATGTTCAAACATGGAGAGAGTACTATTATGCCTCCTGGTTGGGAACTTAGATAGCAAACTTCTTAAGGATTGGTTAATTTTCGTGTTCTCAGTCTAATACTGTGATGAGCACAAAACTCAATAAACACCCTCAACAGAAACGAGTAGAGAATGAATAAAGCATTATGACTTTATACATATGCTTGGAATGCCTCCATATTTATTTATAACTTTTGTCTTGTATATGGTTCTACTAAATGTCTAGGATCCCTCATTAAACTGCAGGTAGCTCCGAGGGGAAGTACTCTCAGCTGTTACTAACGTCAAGGTGGTGGACGCCAGCTGTGACAAAGGCCCTGCAGGAGGAGCTCACGGGACAGGAAACATGGAGATACAGGAGTGTTCAATACGAATTCAAAACTGAGAAGCTTTGTATGGTCTCTAATTGTATCGCTGCAAAAAATCTGTGCATAAAAATAACATGTGTGACAATGGGAGCCCAATGGGAGATACATCTCTTACCTCCATTTTATTCTAAAAGAAACTGAAACCCAAGGTCCTTTTCCATCTATCATCCTTTTTCCTCTTTCTTTCTTACAGAATTACACCACATCCCATATTTCTCTTTCCTCGGTAATCATTCTTCCTGAGAAACTAATCTGAAATTCTTTACTGAATACCAGTTTTTATTTAATTAGTCAAATTCTTGTCATAATTCCTTGAGAACTCACTCCCCAGGAATGAATGCTCAATGCTTTTACCCTCAACTCTCTAAAAGTCAGTGGACTCGTGAGCACTTTGGTTTTCTTTCCAGCTCTCTCAAAGCACTTTACTCTCAAGAACATATCCATTCTCATAGCCTCAACAATGACAACTTATCTTTATTTGAGTACTTACCATCAGAAACCCCAAACTCACAAAGGTTAATTCTATACAAAAGATTCACTACACAACTGACAATTTATAACAATTAGTCTACATTTAAGATCCCTCCCTACTTAACACAAAGATCTGCTAATGTACTGAGACAACTGAGGCAGCATACACTGGTTAGCCCATGTATCCATCTATTAGCACCATGAAATTTAAGAGCAAATCTATTTCAGAACAGAATTGCACATCTTGTAAAAGATGCAGGATTTCATGATATCAAAGCACAGTTCAGACACTTAGAAAGGCACTCATATGGAAGAGTCACCTCAGTGAACAAATGAAGATAAATTTACAGGGATGATGACACAACAGATACTTTAAAGGCTTCTCATTGATTTGAGTCTCAAAAAATTAAGAGTCTTAGAAAAAAGTGATGAACCCTCACAAATGTTTTACAGATTTTGTCCTCTTTATAACTGTGTCATAACAGTACACCTAGAGAGCTTGAATAGCCAAACAATCTTGAAGAACAAGGTTAAAGGTATCACACTTTCTGATTTCAAGCTTCTTGCGAAGCTTCCATGGTGGCTCAGACAATAAAGAATGTGCCTGCAATGCAGGAGACCATGGTTCAATCCCTTGGTCGGGAAGATCGCCTAGAGAACGGAATGGCTGCCCACTCCAGTATTCTTGCCTGGGAAATCCCATGGACAGAGGAGCCTGGAGGGCTACAGTCTATGGGCGGCAAAGTGTCAGACACAACTGAGTGAGTATCACGCTTTCACACTGTAATCAAAAGTGTGGTATTTTCATAAATGCAGGCAGAGCAATGGAATAGACTAGAGAGCCCAGAAATAAACCCTCAAAATCATAGTCAAGTGATTCCTGATAAGGAAGCCAAGACCATTCAGTGAGAAAACAGACAGCATTTCTGACAAAGCGTTCTGGGAAAACTAGATATCCACATGCAAAAAAACAAATTACACCCTTAACTTACACAATACACAAAAAGGAACTGAAAACAGACCAAGATCTAAATGAAGACCTAAATTTATAAAAGTCTTAAAAGACAGAAGAAAAGCTTCAGGACCTATTTCAATGTAATTTCTTAGAAATTTGGGGGAATTTTTTTTTTTTACTCCACCTTCTTGGGATCCCTGGCTGGCTTTGAAAATTAAATTGACCAAGAGAGAGTAATAGGAGAAAACATATAAATTGATTTAATGTTAGTCTTAAGAAATGTTAGGGTCTTCATGAGAAAATCAAGATCTGAAGAAACAGCGAAATCTGAGTATTTTCACATGAGATTTGAGGAAGAGTGGATACTCATGGAGAAATAGAACAAGCCAAGGAGCATGAGGTGAGTGTAGTATACTGGGGAAGATTCAGCAAGGCCTATTTGGAGTCTTTCTGGCATCCTTTTGTCTTTGGAGATGAGGACGCACATTGGCTTCTACAGGGAAAGCACCTCTCACTTAAGAGTATTATGACCTACTTCAGGGGTGAAAGGTGAGCAGAGGGTCAAAGTAAACATCTGCTGTTTTCTCAAATGTTCCATTTAAAATATAAAATATGCCAAGGTGCCATATTTTAGTGTAGCATGGTCTGAACTTCATATGATACGACACCAAAAGCATAGACAAAGTTAAAAGAAATAAATTGGACTACACCAAAATGTAAAACTTTTGTCCATCAAGGACATAATCAACAGAGTTAAAAGACATGGAAGGAAATTTTGCAAACCATATATCTGACAATGAGTTAAAATCCAGAATATACAGAAAACTTCTAAGATTTAACAACAATAGAAACAAAAACAACCTGATTCAAAGATGAGTAAAGAACATTTTTCCAAATAGGATATATGAATGGCCAAAAGCACCTGAAAAGATGTACATCTCCAGCCATTAGCGAAATGCAAATCAAAAACACAGGGTGATATGCAGCTCATACCCATTAAGGTGACTATTATAAAAAGACATATAAAAAGGGAACGACTCTTGACAAGGATGTAACAAAACTGGAATCTTTGTGCACTATTCTATATTTATTTATTTCTGACTGAACTGAGTCTTCATTGTGGCCCATGGGCTTAGTTGCCCTGCAGTATGTGGAATCTTCCCAGACCAGGGATCGAACCCTTGTCCCCTGAATTGGCAGGCACATTCTTAACCACTGGACCACTAGGGAGGTGGCTTTTGGACTATTAATAGGATGAAAAATAGTGCAGTCACAATGGAAGAGCATGACGGTTCCTCAAAATATTAAAAATTAAATTTCTGATTGGTTCACCAATTACACTTGAGTATACTCTCAGAAGAGTTGAAAGCATGGTCATGAAGAGATATTTGTAAACCCATGTTCCTAACAGCACTACTCACAAAAGCCCAAACGTGGAAGCAACTCAAATGTCCACTGATTATATGAATGGATAAACAAAATGTGATGCATGCATACAAAACAATAGTATTCAGCCATAAAAAAGAAAATTCTGACATGTGCTATAACCTGCATAAACCTGAAAGACATTATACTAAAATAATCCAGTAACAAAAAGACAAATACTGTGTGACTGATTACACTTACAGCAAGTATCTAGGTACTCAGATTCTGAGAACAGAAAATATAACTCAATGGGGACTTCCCTAGCAGTTCAGTGGTTAAGACTCTGCACATACACCACAGAGAGTCCAGGTTCAAACCCTGGTCAGGGAACTAAGATCCCACATGTCTTGTAGTATGGTCAAAAAGTGAGGGGAAAAAAAGAAAGAAAGAAAAGAAAACGTCACAATGGTAGTTTCTCGGCAATTAAGGGCAAGGAGACATGGAGAGCTGTTGTTTACTGGTTGCGGAGTTTCAGTTTTGCAAGACTAAAACTTTCTGGATATTGTTTGCACAACAATGTGAATGCACTTAACACTACTGAACTGCACCCTTGACAATGACTGAGATGGTACTAATACATTTTATATTATGTGTCTTTTACCACAATTTGTTAAAAATATCAAGATAGCTCAAGGGAAACAATGATAAAAGTCTAAAAGGATCTTGCATTCAGATAAGTTACCAAAAGTCTTTGAAGTTTCACTTCATGTCGAAGAGTCCAAGACTGACTTTTTCACTATGTGTGAGATTTGTGCATAAAAGACCAGACAAAACTCAGATCAATATACCAATGATTCCTTTAAATAAAAACACCTGGTGATGACAAAAAGACTAGAAAATAAGTCTGCATTTATACAGTTTTTTAGAAAGTAAGATGGAGTGTAGATTCTCAGAGACTAGTGCACAGATTCACTGGCTATATGGAAACAGTGTCAACAAGAAATTAATTCTGTGTTCATTCTAAGGATTAATGGCCAGTTGGAATTGGAATACAAATTGTTTTAAATATAAGATACAAGTAACTGTAATCACTTCTTTCCTTTTAAATTTTTCCACCATTTACTGGTATATAGTGGTGCTCTGTATGAAGCTATTTAAATGATCTTTTTACTATGTATCTCTGGATAATAAAGACCTCCTTCAGTTCTGTCCTCCATGCAGATGACTTTCAACTCTTATCTTCGGGCCAGAGCAATCTCAGATTTCCAAATGCCCCTGGACATTTTCACTTAAAAATGTTTCTCTATTATTCAAATTCAACATAAAAATGTCAAACCTATCATTGCCCTTCTAAATAGTACTTTCTCATTTCTCAGCGCCATCGTACACACCACACTAACTTAAATGAAAATACTGGTGTCATTCTGTCTGTCTTCTTCCATTTGCCCACCTGTCATTTAATGTGTCCAAGCCCTGCTGACTTCTCTTTTGAAGGCTATCTTTCATCTAACTCCCTTTTTCCTTCCCTCAAGGTTCCCTCGTTCTGACCCTTACCACTCATGCCTAGGTGAGCACAACAAACTTCTCTTGCCTCCTCACTTCTTCCATTTTTTCCTGTTCTAATTCTACCCAAATTCATCCCTGTTAACCTTTTGTGTTGCTGTTGTTGTTCACGTGGGTCCTTTTTTTTTTTTTTGAGATTCTTTTCATCCTTTATTTTATGAAAGCTAATACTCAAATGAATGGTTCATTCACAGTGAGATAACATAAAGGATCTGACTGTCATATCACACTCACATAAATCTGAGCTCTTACTTATTCAAGAACATAAGGTCTCTGTGGCACGAGCAAAGCAGGGAGAGACTTTGGATATTTCATGGGGCTCCCTTGGTGGTCTTTTTCTGTATAAGACATACTTTCTGGCCCACAGTAATAGAAAAGGTCTCCAACAAGTGAGGTATGCATGTCACCATACCAGTGTGAGCATCTGAGTTACGAAACACTTCTATTTTATATCCAGCTTATTAAGGGGATATCATGACACTTTCCAGGAGTGTGCCTCCTAATTCCATAGATTCTAGGTTTCCTTGTGATTGTTCAGTGGCTAAGTCATGAATGAGTCTTTGTGACCATGTGAACTGCACCACACCGGGCTTCCCTGTCCTTCACCATCTCCCAGAGCTTGCTCAAACTCACATCCATTGAGTCAGTAATGCCATAAAACCAGCTTATCCTCTCTTGTCCCCTTCTCCTGCCTTCAATCTTTCCCGGCATCAGGGTCTTTGCCAATGAGTCATTCTTCTCATCAGGTAGTCAAAGTATTGAAGCTTTAGCTTCAGCTTTAGCATCAGTCCTTCCAATGAATATTCAAGGTTGATTTCCTTTATGACTGACAAGCTGGAATCAAGATTTCTTAGAGATTCTTTACCATAAGAAATTTTAAACCAACATCATCCTTCTAAGAGAACTTCATAGAGAAACATTCTTCTATTAATTTATATTTGGTAGACTGACACATAATGGGCCCTATAAGCCATGCCTCTGGGACACACAACCTTGCACAGTCCCCGTCCACATTAACTTGGTCGGGTCTTGGCCAAGTGACTTGCTTTGGCCATAGGACATCACGAACGCAATGCAAGCACAGGCTTGGAAAGCACTTGCACATTGGGACCTACTCTTTCTCTTGCTGCTTTCGCAACTTGGTCTCCTGGCCTGCTGGAGGTAGATGACCCAGCCAAAAGTCAGCAACAGTTGCCAGACATGAAAAAGAGCATCATAAACCATTTGGTCCCAGGCATGCCATGATGGAAGGTAAAAGAAAGGCCCAGGTGTCCCAAACATCCCAGCCATCTAGCTAAGGTCACAGCAGTAACACTACACCCAGGTGATACCACGTGGAGCAGAGATGAGTTTCCCAGATGAACCCAGCCCAAGTCACCAATTCACAGATTCATCATCAAGTAAATATTTGTCTGAATTTAAACTAAAAGTCACTAGGATTTGAACTGACTTGTTATGAAGACGAAGCTGACTCATACAGCCTTCTTGAAGGTACTCTATTCTTGCTTTTCTCATAAAGGCAATATATTCTCCAGTTTGTCCAATTTGCTGTGTGGGATTATGTGCCTTCCTAATGGCCAATCACTCCTTTTCCTTTGACTACAAAATCTTCATTTTGTGTAGGGAGGCAATGTACCTAAGTAACTACTCACTCTATCCACTTCTCTTTCTGTAGACATCATCATAGGACACAGTTGAAGCCTTAGAGAAGGATATGGACAATCAATGAGACAGACCATACCTTTTTCACTTTCTACCTTCTTTCATACTAGAACACAGATGTAATGACTGGGGTCTCAGCAGCCACTTTGATTAAATGAGGGAGGAAAAAAAAGAGTAAATGAGCCATGCGTAAAAAATAAAAGAGACATCAGATCTGATACTGTTGAGCTTCTAAAGCAATGCCAGTGACCACCTACCTCCAAAAATGTTACTGTACCAGGAGGGAAAGTGGCAGGGCACAACTTCTTAAGATATACCCCAAGAAAGACATACCCCAAGGGCACAACATAAACAAATTAGAATTAAATTGGACCAAGATGGCAGGCAAGACTAGACCTTGATCCTCAATCAGCAAGTGAAATGACACACCCAGAGGTGCCCTGACAGTTCCACGGCAGTGTTAAAAGGCCCAAATTCTGGACATCTCTGCCCCTTCCCAAAAATAGTTGGAATAATCCTCCCACTCATTAGCATGTGAAATTGTCCAGCCTATAAAAACCATTCTGTCTGTGGAGTGTGCTTTTCTCTGAATCTGAATAAATTCACTTCTTACCTATCACTTTGTCTCTCACTGAATTCTTTCTGTGATGAGACATCAAGAACCTGAGTTTCATTAGGTCCTGAAAACAAGTACCATGGGTTTTGGCTGGATTTGAATTCCAGCCACGTGGGTTCGAATCCCAAACTGGGTTTTGGCTGGCTTCAAGTCCCAGGACATGGGTTCAAGTCCCAATCTCTGGTAAATGGTTTCAGTACTGTACAACATAATCAGAAACTTGGTTCTAAGACAACTGTGTAGAGTGCGTTTCAGGTATACAAAGCCAAATATAATTTTAAATGATTTAAGTGAGAGTTTTGTCACTTGTGGCCAGAAGAGTCCTGACTAGTGATCGGGGCTTTCCTCTGGGGAATCCTCTGGTTACTTCTGAACTCCACACCTTAAGGTGCCTGACCCCTCTTTACTCTCTGATTTGCCTGCAGACACAAAGTCATTTCCATTTTCCTTCTTAAAATACATGAGATAGTGGATGCTTCCAAAAAGTATTTTATTAAAGTCCAAAATAAATAAATAAATAAAACACACATACAAGAAATACAAAGAGCTTGTAATTGTCGTCTTCCCATAGTTGATCCTAAAAATGCCAAAAAAAAAGCTTAAGAGCCCCTATTCTAATCTCTTTACTTTATGGCACTAGTTTTCAAAGTGGAGGCCCCAGACCAGAGCATCAGTATCTCCGGAGAACTTGTTAGAAATGCAAATTCCCAGGCCAGCCCAAACCTACTGAATCCAAACCATGGTGGTAGGGTGTTTGCCAGAAGTTTTCACTTGTCTCAGGTTCAAAGGATTTGTTAACAAAATAAGCCACTCGTTTTATACAAATAAATAATACAAATATTTATTAGAGAATTACAGAGCTTACTTTCAATATACTACCATTAAAAGAAAAGAGAAACAAATAGCAGAAGATACATCACCAAATTGGAGTCAACATGCAGACTTAAATAGTGCTGGGAAGTCCCAAGTCACAGCACATCTGGAGTCCCATTTGGGAAAAGGTCCCAGGCAGCATGTCTGGTCTGTGTGTGAGACCTCAAAGATTGCAGTTCAGAGTTCCACTATTAATCCCAGGATACAAAGAGATATCATCACCAATCTGTGAGCAAAGTGCAAGCCTGGGTTCACGTTAATGCTGTTTGTTTTGTCTTGTACAACTTGGAATGTTGTCACACCTGGGGCTTGGTTGGCCAGCCCCCCTCCAGGGGCTCAACCATCTCAAGATTCACCTCCCATCTTATCTATGGCGCTGCCAGTCTTGCACTCACAGCAGGCACTCACTCCTGGTCACTCACAGTCAGGGCAGTGTCCAGGCAGGTTAGAAGCAAGGTCAGAGGCCTGCTTTCTTTGTCTCTGAAGCCTAAGCAAGACCATTGATTTAATTTCCCCACCAGTTAGCCCCAGGATTGTTTAGGCCAAAGAGCATAGGAATAAGGCAAAATAACATGAGCAATCTTTTCAATTTCTATAAATAACAATGTAGAACATATTGTAGGTTTTAGGGGAAACAGTCCATTCACAGTAATTGATGGAGTGCTCCAATAAGTGGGGTTCTCAAACTGGAGAAGTTGGTCCTTTCATAGCCTTGTCACAGCCTGTCAGTAAACGGGTACAGTTATCAAAGCCTAGATAATTTAACCACCGCTGCAAGAGTCTATGATTTTATGTTTCTACTGGCCAATGGTAGGGCAGGGGAAGTTGTCTTGGGTGTTGGCCAGGTGATATTCTTGTATAACCATGTGGAGATCCGTTTGCTTCATTCTCAAAGAACACACTTCACTTAACAAGAGGGTTAAAGAGGCATACAAGTAGAAGAGCTGTTAAGGTGCCTAGAATAAAAGCTAGCTAGGAGAACCAGGATCAGACTTTGGCCCATGATGTTAGTATTTCTCTGGGTACGAGAAGATGCAAGAGTTTGGATTCAGAAAAAAGAAAAAACAAAAAAATCTTTACCTGAAAACATCTATCTGAAGGCCTGTTTTGCCCATTTTTCCCAGAGCACAGAGTGAGTGCCTCATTTCTGATATCCACCCTGAATTCCTTTCAGGGGGCTTGAAGTTCAGCAGCTGTAGTGGTCATTATTTAACCTCTGCAGCGGCAGTCTGCAAGTGCCAGTCTCCAGTGAGCAGGGCCCCTTCATAGCCATAGATTTGATCATGTTTTGGGGGCATTTCATGGCCATCGTGTCCCATGATGCTAGAAAGGCTCATTCCCAGGTCTAGTGAAGATTCCATTGATAGGACACTCAATGTGCTATTAAAGGACCAGGCCCTATGAATAGAAAAAGTCTCTGGACCATTCCTGCCTTACTAGCCTCTTGGGCCAGGAAAATATTCCCTCTTGTTGCTTCTTCCCATATCTAGAGTTACATTATTATAATCATTGATCTCATATTTTATCAGTGGCTCAGTCACATACTTGGTAATATAAGAGATAACAATTTTCTGCAACAGGCGACATAGACAATAATATAGATCGCAGTTATCAGTAAGGTCACAAGCAAGAATTTAAGTCAAGAACTTTCATTAGGTATAGCACAGTATACCCCAAATCATCTGACTTAGTTAAATGATTACAGCCAGGTGTTAATCTCCTGGTTGGACATCACGGAACATCTGACCTTTATCCAAAGATTGACTATTGACATAAACTTTAGAAACAAAATTAGAGTGTCTTCTAATAACTGAACTAAAAATTTAACAATAAAACTTAACAAGGAACCATCTCAGAAGTGAGTAACAAAACTAGAACTTAATGTTTAGTGAAACATAAACATTTTTCGTTGTGAGAGCATTAACCTTGCAGCCAGGGAAGGCTTTATCCCATCAAATACAAATGAGGTTTGTCAGGGAGCCGGGAAAAGCCAAGCGGCCATCTTGGATTTCCCATAGCCCTGACTGTTTGATTTACAGCTACTGCTTACCCATTTTAAGTTCCCCAATTTAGGAACAGACTATTGCCATGTTTTAAGGACATCAGGAAAGCAACAATCTGACAGTGAGGGGTTAATTTTGTAGAAGCAGAATGAGCTTTAGCTACATGTACCATAATCTTCATAGATCATTGGGAAATAATGCATTTACTTTACTAAAGTAACAAAAGATTTTAAAAACAAACATAAATCACTTCAAGGCAAAGAAATTCACAATCTATGATCAAAAGCTGCATTCTAAGAAAACTTTGTTCTCTTAACAAAGAGAGAAAACCGAATTCCAGTCTGGTACCAGCTCACTGTGAGTAACAAAATTTGTTTATCTGGTTAATCTTTGAAAGACTTTTCCATAAATCTTAAAAAAGTAAGAATGTTCTTTCAAAGGTATCAGACTAAAACCACAGAAGGCATTTTTTAAATCTGATTATATTGCAGTTGACAAAGCAACCTGGTCATTACTGTGACATGGGACACTTTACTATGATAACTGGAATTATAATTGACACCATTTTATCAGGATGTATCAGACGTTTATCAATTCCACATAATTGTTAGCATATCCATATTAGTAACACCAACCATAAGGTTTAACCAGAGAAGATTTATCACTCCTCCAACAATACTTCCCATGTAATTTAACATGTCAAATGAACCCATGTAGTTTAATATCTCTCTTTGAGAAGTCTCAGGGGCCCTCTGAAGTACCCCGAAGTCAGCTAGAGGTCAAAAGAACTTCATTAGAATTTAATTTTAGGAAGTTTTGCCAAAACATTAAAAAGGTTTTATAATACTTAGTCAGATAGGATCATTTAGGTCACTATGAAACAACAGTTATTCACTTAGCCAAAGTTAACAAAAGATTTCAAAGTAAACATACAACAGATCACTTTAGGCGTAAAGAAACTTAAAATCCATTATCACAGGCAGTCCAACATCTCAAGAAAATTTGAATTATGCACTAACTTCTTTTCTTGGGTTCCACTTTCCAAAAAACCTGCCTCTGTCTAGTTTTGTTTTTTTAATCACTTTGCTCATTTAGAAACAGCCACCTGTAAGACAGACCTACTTTCTTTTTTCTTAATAAAATGTAATTATATTTCTCATACTTTTTCTTTTAACTAAAAACACACATTCTCTTTTCCTTAAGCAACCATGAACTGTCCTTTCTATTAGCATTCTATAGATTAGTGAACATAAATACCAGTGATAATTTCTGAAAACATTTGCTTTCTTATAGAGAACATCTCAGGATGGCACCAAACATATTCATTAATAGTCCAAAATCTCTTTAGTTTCTCCGTAAGAGGAAGTTATATCATCATGCACGCTAAGTTGCTTCAGTCATGTCCGACTCTTTGAGACGTCATGGACTGGAGCCCGCCAGGCTCCTCTGTCCATGGGATTTCCCAGGCAAGAATATTGGAGTAGGTTGCCGTGACCTCCTCCAGGGGATCTTCCTGACCCAGGGATCAAACCCTAATATCCCTGCTCCTCCTGCACTGTCCGGCAGGTTCTTTACCGCTAGTGCCACCTGGGAATCCCCAAGAGGAGGTTCAGTTCAGTTCAGTTCAGTTCAGTTCAGTTGCTCAGTCATGTCCGACTCTTTGCGACCCATGAATCACAGCATGCCAGGCCTCCCTGTCCATCAACATCTCCCGGAGTTCACTCAGACTCACGTCCATCGAGTCAGTGATGCCATCCAGCCATCCCATCCTCTGTCGTCCCCTTCTCCTCCTGCCCCCAATCCCTCCCAGCATCAGAGTCTTTTCCAATGAGTCAACTCTTCACATGAGGTGGCCAAAGTACTGGTGTTTCAGCTTCAGCATCATTCCTTCCAAAGAAATCCCAGGGTTGACCTCCTTCAGAATGGACTGGTTGGATCTCCTTGCAGTCCAAGGGACTCTCAAGAGTCTTCTCCAACACCACAGTTCAAAAGCACCAATTCTTCGGTGTTCAGCCTTCTTCACAGTCCAACTCTCACATCCATACATGACCACAGGAAAAACCATAGCCTTGACTAGATGGACCTTAGTCGACAAAGTAATGTCTCTACTTTTGAATATGCTATCTAGGGTGGTCATAACTTTTCTTCCAAGGAGTAAGCATCTTTTAATTTCATGGCTGCAGTCACCATCTGCAGTGATTTTGGAGCCCCAAAAAATAAAGTCTGACACTGTTTCCACTGTTTCCCCATCTATTTCCCATGGAGTGATGGGACCAGATGCCATGATCTTCATTTTCTGAATGTTGAGCTTTAAGCCAACTTTTTCACTCTCCTCTTTTACTTTGATCAAGAGGCTTTTTAGTTCCTCTTCACTTTCTGCCATAAGGGTGGTATCATCTGCATATCTGAGGTTATTGATATTTTTCCCGGCAATCTTGATTCCAGGTTGTGTATTTTCCAGCCCAGCGTTTCTCATGATGTACTCTGCATAGAAATTAAATAAGCAGGATGACAATATGCAGCCTTGACATACTCCTTTTCCTATTTGGAAAAACCATAGCCTTGACTAGATGGACCTTAGTCGTTCCACGTCCAGTTCTAACTGTTGCTTCCTGGCCTGCATACAGATTTCTCAAGAGGCAGGTTAGGTGGTCTGGTATTCCCACCTCTTTCAGAATTTTCCACAGTTTATTGTGATCCACACAGTCAAAGGCTTTGGCATAGTCAATAAAGCAGAAATAGATGCTTTTCTGGAACTCTCTTGCTTTTTCCATGATCCAGCGGATGTTGGCAATTTGATCTCTGGTTCCTCTGCCTTTTCTAAAACCAGCTTGAACATCAGGAAAGTTCACGGTTCACGTATTGCTGAAGCCTGGCTTGGAGAATTTTGAGCATTACTTTACTAGAGCGTGAGATGAGTGCAATTGTTCGGTAGTTTGAGCATTCTTTGGCATTGCCTTTCTTTGGGATTGGAATGAAAACTGCCCTCTTCCAGTCCTGAGGCCACTGCTGAGTTTTCGAAAGTTGCTGGCATACTGAGTGCAGCACTTTCACAGCATCATCTGTCAGGATTTGAAATAGCTCAACTGGAATTCCATTACCTCCACTAGCTTTGTTCGTAGTGATGCTTTCTAAGGCCTACTTGACTTCACATTCCAGGATGTCTGGCTCTAGATGAGTGATCACACAATCGTGATTATCCAGGTTGCGAAGATCTTTTTTGTGCAGTTCTTCTGTGTTCTTGCCATCTCTTCTTAATATCTTCTGCTTCTGTTAGGTCCATACCATTTCTGTCCTTTATCGAGCCCATCTTTGCATGAAATGTTCCCTTGGTATCTCTGATTTTCTTGAAGAAATCTCTAGTCTTTCTCATTCTGTTGTTTTCCTCTATTTCTTTGCAATGATCACTGAAGAAGGCTTTCTTATCTCTTCTTGCTATTCTTTGGAACTCTGCATTCAGATGCTTATATCTTTCCTTTTCTCCTTGGCTTTTTGCTTCTCTTCTTTTCACAGCTATTTGTAAGGCTTCCCCAGACAGCCATTTTGCCTTTTTGCATTTCTTTTCCATGGAGATGGTCTTGATCCCTGTCTCCTGTACAATGTCACGAACCTCATTTCATAGTTCATCAGGCACTCTGTCAGATCTAGGCCCTTAAATCTATTTCTCACTTCCACTGGATAATCATAAGGGATTTGATGTAGGTCATACCTGAATGGTCTAGTGGTTTTCCCTGCTTTCTTCAATTTCAGTCTGAATTTGGTAATAAGGAGTTCATGATCTGAGCCACAGTCAGCTCCCGGTCTTGTTTTTGGTGACTGTATACACTTCTCCATCTTTGGCTGCAAAGAATATAATCAATCTGATTTCGGTGTTGACCATCTGGTGATGTCCATGTGTAGAGTCTTCTCTTGTGTTGTTGGAAGAGGGTGTTTGCTATGACCAGTGCATTTTCTTGGCAAAACTCTATTAGCCTTTGCCCTGCTTCATTCCACATTCCAAGGCCAAATTTGCCTGTTGCCCCAGGTGTTTCTTGACTTCCTACTTTTGCATTCCAGTCCCCTATAATGAAAAGGACATCTTTTTGGGGTGTTAGTTCTAAAAGGTCTTGTAGATCTTCATAGCACCGTTCAACTGCAGCTTCTTCAGCATTACTGGTTGGGGCATAGACTTGGATTACTGTGATATTGAATGGTTTGCCTTGGAAACAAACAGAGATCATTCTGTCATTTTTGAGATTGCATCCAAGTACAGCATTTCAGACTCTTTTGTTGACCATGATGGCCTCTCCATTTCTTCTGAGGGATTCCTGCCCGCAGTAGTAGATATATCTGAGTTAAATTCACCCATTCCAGTCCATTTTAGTTCGCTGATTCCTAGAATGTCGACGTTCACCCTTGCCACCTCCTATTTGACCACTTCCAATTTGCCTTGATTCACGGACCTGACATTCCAGGTTCCTATGCAATATTGCTCTTTACACCATTGGACCTTGCTTCCATCACCAGTCACATCCACAGCTGGGTATTGTTTTTGCTTTGGCTCCATCCCTTCATTCTTTCTGGAGTTATTTCTCCACTGACCTCCAGTAGCATATTGGGCACTTACTGACCTGGGGAGTACCTCTTTCAATATCCTATCATTTTGCCTTTTCATACTGTTCATGGGGTTCTCAAGGCAAGAATACTGAAGTGGTTTGCCATTCTCTTCTCTAGTGGACCACATTCTGTCAGACCTCTCTACCATGGCCCACCCTTCTTGGGTTGCCCCATGGGCATGGCTGAGTTTCATTGAGTTAGACAAGGCTGTGGTCCTAGTGTGATTAGATTGACTAGTTTTCTGTGAGTATGGTTTCCGTGTGTCTGCCCTCTGATGCCCTCTTGCAACACCTACCATCTTACTTGGGTTTCTGTTACCTTGGGCGCGGGGGATCTCTTCACGGCTGCTCCAGCAAAGCACAGCCACTGCTCCTTACCTTGGATGAGGGGTATCTCCTCCCACCACCCTTCCTGACCTTCAACATGAGATGGCTCCTCTAGGCCCTTCTGCGCCTGCACAGCCACCACTCCTTGGATGTGGGGTTGCTGCACTAAGTGCAGGTGGCGGCGGCCACGTCCGAGGTCAGGGGCAGCGGCCTAGAGCGCCAGGCTGCGATGGCACAGTAACGGCTGAGAGGAGATACCCCACATCCGAGGCCAGGGGCGGCGCCCAGGAGGAGCAACCCCCTGCCCGAGGCCAGGGTGGTGACCGGGAGGAGCAACCCCAGGCCCAAGAGGAGGTTAGTGTTCAGTAATTAATGTTTCAAAATCTTATTTATTTGGAAATGACCTAGCTATTCAATACACTTTCATCACTTAGTTTAGCACAACCCTAGAAATCCAAGTTACCTCAATCTGGAGAGACTATTTAGACAGACATTCCTAAACTATAATTATTCTTAATAGAGTTTATCTAAAGCTCTTGTCTCATTTATATTTTTCTTTTTTAAAGTTTCTTCACGCGAGTTACTTTCCTTGTTGACAAATTTAGTTTACATTAAACCTAGGCACAATGAAAGTATTACACAATATTGATAACTCAAGACATGTCTTAATTAGATTTGCAAACAGGTATTTCTAGTTCACGTGAACCTGAAATGCATTTAAGTTAATTTCTCTTGTAACTCTTTGATTTCTAAGCACTTAAGTCAACTGAATTAGAGCTCATTTACAAACTAACTTCAGCAATGTAACCCAAAAGCAAAGATACACACTGAGACATGATGCATAAATACAGACAGAGATCTCATAGTTTTCCGCTTGAGATTCAAAATGTCTCTCTCTTTTAGTTCCCCCCTTGACCTGAAATTCTAATTGGGACAAGGCTGAGGACAGACAAATTGGGCTGTGCATTTCAAGGACATGACAAAGGTTGCATGCCGTGCTGAGCCACTTCAGTCATCTCCAAGTCTTTGCAACCTTATGAAAGGCAGTCCACCAAATTTGGAAAACTCAGCAGTGGCCACAGGACTGGAAAAGGTCACTTTTCGTTCCAATTCCAAAGAAAGGCAATGCCAAAGAATGCTCAAACTACCGCACAATTGCACTCATCTCACATGCTAGTAAAGTAATGCTCAAAACTCTCCAAGCTAGGCTTCAGCAATATGTGAACTGTGAACTCACTGATGTTCAAGATGGTTTTAGAAAAGGCAGAGGAACCAGAGATCAAATTGCCAACATCCGCTGGATCATGGAAAAAGCAAGAGAGTTCCAGAAAAACATCTATTTCTGCTTTATTGATTATACCAAAGCCTTTGACTGTGTGGATCACAATAAACTGTGGGAAATTCTGAAAGAGATGGGAATACCAGACCACCTAACCTGCCTCTTGAGAAATCTGTATGCAGGCCAGGAAGCAACAGTTAGAACTGCACATGGAACAACAGACTGGTTCCAAATAGGAAAAGGAGTACATCAAGGTTGTATATTGTCACCCTGCTTATTTAACTTCTATGCAGAGTACATCATGAGAAATGCTGGGCTGGAAGAAACACAAGCTGGAATCCAGATTGCCGGGAGAAATATCAATAACCTCAGATCTGCAGATGACACCACCCTTATGGCAGAAAGTGAAGAGGAACTAAAAAGCCTTTTGATGACAGTGAAAGAAGAAAGTGAAAAGGTTGGCTTAAAGCTCAACATTCAGAAAATGAAGATCATGGCATCTGGTCCCATCACTTCATGGGAAATAGATGGGGAAACAGTGGAAACAGTGGCAGACTTTATTTTTTTGGGCTCCAAAATCACTGCAGATGGTGACTGCAGCCATGAAATTAAAAGACGCTTACTCCTTGGAAGAAAAGTTATGACCAACCTAGATAGCATATTCAAAAGTAGAGACATTATTTTGCCAACTAAGGTCTGTCTAGTCAAGGCTATGGTTTTTCCTGTGGTCATGTATGGATGTGAGAGTTGGACTGTGAACAAGGCTGAGCACCGAAGAATTGATGCTTTTGAACTGTGGTGTTGGAGAAGACTCTTGAGAGTCCCTTGGACTGCAAGGAGATCCAACCAGTCCATTCTGAAGGATATCAGCCCTGGGATTTCTTTGGAAGGAATGATGCTGAAGCTGAAACTCCAGTACTTTGGCCACCTCATGTGAAGAGTTGACTCATTGGAAAAGACTCTGATGTTGGGAGGGATTGGGGGCAGGAGGACAGGGGGATGACAGAGGATGAGATGGCTGGATGGCAGAACTGACTCGATGAACGTGAGTCTGAGTGAACTCCGGGAGATGGTGATGGACAGGGAGGCCTGGCGTGCTGCGATTCAAGGGGTCGCAAAGAGTCGGACACGACTGAGCGACTGAAATGAACTGAACTGAACTGAACTGAACTGAAAGGCAGTCCACCAGGCTCCTCTGTCCATGGGATTCTCCAGGCAAGAATACTGGCGTGGACTGCCATGTCCTCCTCCAGGGGATCTTCCTGACCGAGGGACTGAACGTGGGTTCAATGCGTTTCCTGCATTCGCAGACAGCTTATCTACCACTAGCACCATCTGCAAAGCCCAGGCAAAGTTAACTGGAAGCTTTTTTCTAGGTAGGCCTTTTTCACAAGCTAGCTGTTTTTAATTGCATATGCAAAAAGCACTGGTTTTGCAGTTTCAAAGGAAAAAAACAATTTCATTTCAGTCAGTTTGCTCCAGAATCTAAAGAATATCATGGCCATCCTGTGTCCAAAAATGTCATCTTTCCTTCTGTAGTCATACTTTTATAGCCAAAATATAGATCAAATGGTGTTCACATTGTCTCTGACAACACGGGCAGAAAAGAAACTTGCAAGAGTTGGGGAAGGAGTTGGGGGCTAGGTTCCCCCTCTCCCCTGAGAAATAGGGGAAGCTAGAAAGCAATTAGCTGATAGAGAGGGAAACAGAGGAGGAAGGGGGGCAGATAAGGCAGCAGCAAGATAGCAAGTAGACAAAGAAAGGAGAGAGAAAGGAGAGTTAGGGCTGTGGACTGGCTCAAGGGAGAGGTGACTTAAAGAAAAACGAAGACTTCATCAGTTAAAATATGATTTTGGCATGGTAACATGGACAACCATCCTCACAAATCACATAATTCTTTTTGCAATTGTAACTTTTCTCTAGACAATTTTAAGTTAGCTTCATGTACCTTACAGGAGGCAGAAAGGAGGATCAAGCCTCTTATCCAGCACGGCACTTTCTTATCCTTTCTCAATCAGTGTGAACCACACACATTCAATAACTTTTAAAGGTTTGGCCCACTGTAATGTAAAGTTCCAATTCTCACACAATCCAGTGAATCTGTCCCATGTGTTAGCTAATGAGCAATAAGGTGAATCTTCCCATCTGGGAATAAAAAAAACTTCATCAACCTTAATCTCTATCTTATTAGAGTGGCATTTGGTTTCACAACTCCTGCTCACAGCACCAATTAATGCTTTGCCAGAAAGTTCTCATTTTCGTCTCAGGTTCAAAGACTTTGTTAACAAGATAAGTCACTCATTTTATACGACTAAATAATACAAATAATTATTAGAGAATTATAGAGCTTACTTTCAATATACTAACAGTAAAAGAAGGCAGAAATAGAAAGAGCAGAGCATACATCACCAAATTGGGTTCAACATTCAGACTGAACCGCTGCCTTATTCTTTGGCTACAAATTCCCATCGGCCCAGGTTGTACACAGAGTTGAGCCCAATCTCGTGACTCCACTGGAAAATCCCACTACAGTGGTCCCTCCACCTACCATGATGGTCCTGAACAAAGTTGGCCTTACCATCCGTAACACACAGCATTGAGTATTTTTTTCTTTAACATTAGTACATTTGTTTGTGATGCAAGGGTGTGAGTTAGAAATTCAGAAACTAGTTTACATATATACTTGGATTATAGTAAGTAAATATGAGGTGAAAAATGAGGGCCAAGTTTCTCCCGGTCAGAGAAAGGAGCTATAAATAAGGAAAGGGAGAACGTGACCATAAATCCAGTGATGTGGGACTGGGATTAGAACTATTAGTATGAACTCATAGTTTTAATATGTGTGTGTGCATAGATAGATACAGAAATATATATATGCATATCTTACGTTAATAAGTACATACATACTGTTTAAAGCTATCTTTCCTGAGAAATCTTAGAAGCAATAACATCTCAGCAGCAAAAACATAGGATATCTAGTGGACATCTTTCAGTTTCTAAGTATATTTGATAAAAGGAAATAGAGATCCTTGAAGATGGAGGAAATTAGAGGACAGGAGCATTAAAAATTACATGTATAAAGTGAGCCTGGAATATTTATGGCACCAAAAATTAAGAAGGAAATATTCAATAGATGATGTGAACATGTTGAGAAAGACACAGGGACTAAATTGAATAAGCTCCCACCGACTAAATCTGGGACAGTTTGAGCAACAAAATAAATAAAAGTAGTAACAGATTATAACCTGTAGGCTAAAATAAATATCCATGAATCCATACTAATAAATGAACAAAATAAATGAACAATAAATAAGTGGAGATGAAGGACTTGCTCTTCCTTACAGTAGAATTCAATAACAATTTTATAAGGAATGATGAAAATTAAAAATGACCATTAGCAAACATCACACTGAATATTGCTGCAGAAAAGTCATCACTGAAGGATGCTAAAGTTAATGGGCAAGAGTGAGATGAGAAACAGGATATTTGAATAGTCTCAAAGTATCTCCCCACAAGATATTTATTCATACAAATGTGAAAACACATTTACAGTGGATAATTCTGTCATTCAGCACCTTAACCAAGTGACCAAAATCGATCTCATGAATGACACAAACTGCACTCATGCACCTTCTGAAATGATGCACAGAGAAAGATAAAGGTCAGAACATCACTTCAGTAGTGATCTTGCCAAAAATGCTTTATCCCTTCTAATCAGACAAATCCAGGCTGAGGGACACTTGATAAGGTAACTACTAGGTTGTTGTTTAGTTGCTAAGTCGTGTGCAACTCTGCAACCCCATGGACTATAGCCCATCAGGCTCCTCTCTCCATGGGTTTCCCAGGTAAGAATACTGGAGTGGGTTGCCAAGTCCCTCTCTGGGGGATCTTCCCCACCCAGGTATCAAACCCACATCTCATGCATCGGCAGGTGGATTCTTTACCACTGAGCCAGCAGGGAAGCCCAATAACTACCTGGTAGTACTGGCTCAGACGGTAAAGTGTCTGTCTACAATGCAGGAGACCTGGGTTCAATTTCTGGGTCAGGAAGATCCCCGGGAGAAGGAAATGGCAATCCACTCCAGTACTATTGCCTTGCAAATCCCATGGACAGAGAAGCCAGGTAGGCTACAGTCCATGGGGTCGCAAAGAGTCTGACACGACTGAGCATCTTCACTTTCACTTTCACTTTCACAGTACTCCTCAAAAATGTCAAAGCCATGGAAAAGAAGGAAAGAAAAAAAGGTAAAAGGAAGGACAGAAGAGGGAAGGAAGGAAAGGGAGAAAAGAAAAATAAAAGGAATGAAAGACCAAGGATTTCACAGAGAGACTAAAAAAGACAGATAATCAAGTTAAAGAAGGAGTCTAGACCGGATCCTGGACTGGAAAAAAGACTGATCCAGTCCAGTGGAATAACTGGTAAAATTCAAATATGGTCTATAATAACTAGTACATCAATGTTAATTTCATGATTTTAATCACTGTAATGTGTAAGATACCCACATTAGTAGAAGCTGGTTGAAGGTACATGGGAATTTTGTGCTATTTTGCAAGTTTCCATAAGTGGAAATGGTCTTATTTTTGTTGTTTAGTCACTAAATTGTGTCTGACTCTTTCAGATCCCATGGATTATAGCCTAACAGGATCATTTGTCCATGGAATTTCCCAGGCAAGAATATTGCAGTGGGTTGCCATTTCCTTCTCCAGGGATCTTCCTGACCCAGGGATCAAATCCACGTCTCCTACATTGGGAGGCAGGTTCTTTACCACTAAACTACCAGGGAAGCCCAAGTTAGAACCATACCGTCTTGATTATTACAGTTTTGTAGTAAGTTCTGAAACTGAGAAGTCTGAGCCCTCTTTGTTCTATTTTTTTAGATTGTTTTGCTATCCTGGGTCCTTTATAATTCCATGTGAATGTTATGATCAGCTTGCCAATTTCTGCAAAGAAGTTAGGGTTTTGATAGGCATTCTGTTGAGTCTACAGATCAATTTTCTGTCATGTGAATAATAGTAAGTTTTGTGATCCATCAATATATAATGTATTTTCATTTATTTACTAAGTCTTCCTTCATATCCCTAAAACTTTCCTATGGTTTTATACTTTTTACTTATTAAAACTCTTCCCTCTATGATCAACTGCTTCTGAACTTTAAACTCATTTAACATGGGTCTGTTTCTGGACTCTAATTATACTCCATGACTCATGTCTATTTTGAGTTGACTCATGTCGACTCAAAATGCACTGATGCTGCTCTATTTTACTTATAACAGCTTTGCAGGACCCTTTGACACCAGGTAAGGGAAGTCTTTCTATACTTCCCATATTCTGCTCTTCTCAAAATCTCTTGTCCTCACTCATTCTCCATATGAATATCAAAATTATCTTAAGTTCTGAAAAGAAGAATTCTACAGCAATCTGAATTGGAAATAACTGTTTCAGTTCATTTAATGGAATGGGCTCCATTATAGCACTGAGAGAACCTTTACTTGTTCAACTTTTATGTTATTTATGTTTCAAGAAAGTGTTATATTTTCTTTATGGGTCCTGTGAGGGTTAATTTTATGCATCACTTCTCACCCATACCTGATCAGGTGACATTTGAATGGGACTTTAGACTTGGAATCAATGTTGGAATGGCTTAAGACATCTAGGGATATTGAGATTACTGTATTTTAATAGCACATGAGGATGGACATGAATTGGCAGAATGCTGTAGACCAAACTGTTTTCCCTCAAAATGTATATTCTGAAGCCCTAAGCACCAGTGTGACTCTATTTGGAGACAGGCTCTATAGGGAGGTTAGTGGTTAAATGAGGCCAAAGGGTGGGGCCTTCATTCAATAGGAAGTGTCCTTATAAGGAGAGGAAGAGACATCAGAACACTCTCATTTTGTGTGTACACAGAAGAGGATATGGGATGACGTAGACAGAGGAGCCTGGTGGGCTACAGTCCTGTCCATGGGGTTGCAGAGGAGTCAGACATCATTCAGTGACTTAACAACAACAACAATGCTAGAAGGCGGCTGTGTAGAAGCCAGTAAGAGAAGTCTGATCGAAACCAACCCTGACAACACCTTGATTTTGGACTTAAATCTTTCGAACTGTGAAAAAATATAAATTTCTGCTGTTCAAGGCACCCAGTGTGTTTTTCTGTTACAGTGCCCTGCAGACTATTTGGGCTTACTAGGTAGCGCTCGCAGTAAAGAACCCGCCTGCCAAAGCAGGTGACACAAGAGATGCTGATTCAATTCCTGGGCTGGGAAGATCCCCTGGAGGCGGGCATGGCAAGCTACTTCAGGATTCTTGACTGGAGAATCCCAAAGACAGAAGAGCCTGGTGGGCTATATAGTCTATAGGGATACAAAGAGTTGGACATGACTGAAGTGACTTAGCACATATGCACACAGACCATTACTAATACAGGGTCTACACATTTGACAAAAAATTTTACTGGATATTTTTTACTATATTATTCAAGGCGGTATCCGGAATACGGGTTCAGAGACCTTACTGCAAGTATCGCTAGTGTTCGTCCGTTCCATTTCTTGAAGTCTGCTCTCATTGCTGTTTATTGCCTCACATCAGTTCATTCTGTAGCTTCTGTCACTTAGCTGATGCATTCAAAGGGATCTGACCCTGGTTTACCTTCATATTGGAGGAGACTTACAAATGCTATCCTTGAGGTCAGAAACATGCATTTATTTTAGAGACCAATCAGATTTTCCCCCAAAATTAAAAAAAAAGTATTAAAAATGTTTATTATATACTAGACTCAAATCAAATTGAAAACAAAAACTGGAGCTTCAAATCAAAGTTGCAATAGTATTACCTTTTCTTTTTTTAAAACTTTTATGCTCATCTTTCAGTGTCGTATCTTTTTGTCTGTTGAAAAGCAGAGATGTTACTCCGTCGACAAAGGTCTGTAGAGCCTTCCCAGTGGTCACGTATGGTTGTGAGAGCTAGACTGTAAAGAAGGCAGAGTGCAAAAGCATTGATGCCCTCAAACTGTGGTGCTGGAGAATACTCCTGGGAGTCCTGTGGACAGGCAAGAGATCAAACCAGTCAATCTTAATGGAAATCAACCCTGAATACTCCTTGGAAGGGCTGATACTGAAGCTCCAGTATTTTGGTCACCTGATGCAAACAGCTAACTCTTTGGAAAGGTCCCTGAAGCTGGGAAAGATTGACAGCAGAAGGAGAAGAGGGCGTCAGAGGATGAGATAGCTGGATGGCATCACTGGCACAATGGATATGAACTTGGGCAAACTTCAGGAGATGGTGACGGACAGGGAGGCCTGGCATGCTGCCATCCATGGGTCACAAAGAGTCGGAAACACCAAAGTGACTCAACAACAACAACATGGCTAATGAACAAAGTGGTAATTTCAGGTGGACAACAAAGGAACTCAGCCATACATACACGTGTATCCATTCTCCCCCAAACTCCTCTCCCATCCAGGCTGCCACATTTCAGTCAGTGGAATTCCTTGTGCTATACAGTAGGGCCCTGCTGGTTATCCACGTTAATTACAGCAGTGTAGCCCTCGCTTTTCCAATCATCCATTCATCTTCTTTTACCAGAGATCATCTCTTCCTAAGGCTCAGGGTTACTGCTGAGGATCTTTCATTCCAACCTGAAGGACTCCCGGCTCAGGAAGGTCGGGTGGCGGAGAATTCTCGCAGCTCTCATCAACTGGGAATGCCTCAATCACTGTTTCATTTTCAAAGGGCAGTTTTGCTAAACATAGGATTCTTGCTTAACGGCTTCTTTCCTTCAACATTTCAAAGACACTGACCCATGTCATCTCACTTCTGAGGCTCCGATGAGAAATCTGCTCTTGACACTCCTGGCAAATATTCTCTCAGCTTCATAAACATTAATAATGTGCTTTACCAGTGTCTCACACAATAGAACATTTTCCTACAGTTTCATCGAGTCAGTTAAATCATCACTTTGCGACCAGAGTTTAAGGAAAAAGAACTGAATATTTCAAGCGTAGACATTATGAGGTCTTTTTACTTATCACTAATTTTCAAACTAGAAATGAAAAAGTTGCTGAAGCCGCTCACAGATTTTAATTTCTAACAAAGTGCATGCCAGTCTCTAATATATTTAAAGAAAACTCTCTTTGGGACCTTTTTCCTAAGTGTAAAGGGGCCTTGAAGCTGAAAAGGAAGAAAACCACTGGGTTTATCCCCAGCCACGATTGGTCCATTTCTTGCTCTGACCTCACAGGGCATCACTGTGATGAAACTCACAAAAAACCCTTTATAAGACCCCAGCTGGGTACAGGTTTTTGTCCACAGAGCCCAGGAAGCTGATTTTGGTGACCTGACGGCTGGACCTAGAGTTAGCGAGCTTTTTTCTGTGTTTTTGCCATTTTCTTGATTTTCTCCTTTTACTCCTTTTTATTTTTCTCTTTTTCCTTTGTCTTTTTCTCATTTTTTTTAATTTGTCTGATCATTTTTTTCTTTCAGTTTTAGTTTCTCCTCCTCATTTTTTTCTGTTTTTTACCATTTTTTCCCCTTAGTTCTTTTTCTCATTTATCTTATTATTTGTTTTTTAGTTAGTGTTGCCAGTATTAGTACAGAGAGTATCATTGCTATTGTTAGCATAGTTGGTATAGCTAGTAGTTTCTTAGCATAGATAGTATAGTTAGTGTTAGCACTGTTAGTATCCTTGGTATACTTAGCGTAAGTTGGTATAGTTAAGAGTTTACTGGCATAGTTAGTGTTAGCACTGTTAGAATAGTTGTGAGCATTAGGATAGATTTTAGCACTGTTAGCATCCGCAGTCTTGATAGAACAGTTCGCATTCTTAGTGAGGGCTTAGCGGTAGTGAGTATAGTTAGTGCTACAGTTAGTATAGTTAGGTAATTAGTATAGCTTAGTGGTAGTTAGTATAGTTAGGGATACAGGACCTCATGGCCATCTCCACTAACAAGATTGCTCGTCTAAAGCATTATGAGATCCTTGAAACAATTGGTGAAGGCCACTTCGCCAAAGTGAAGTTGGCCTGGCATGCTCTGACCAAGGGACTGGTAGCCATCAAGGTCATCCAAAAGACAAATCAGAGCCTCTCCAGTGTCAAGGAGCAGTTTCGAGAGGTTGACAGCCTGAGAACAGTAAACCACCCGAATATTGTTAAGCTACTGGAAGTGATCGACACTGAGGAGACTCTGTTTATCGTAATGGAGTACGTCAGCGGGGGAGACTTGAAAACCTACTTGGAGGCCAAAGGCCGCATGACGGAGGGGGAAGCCCGAGGCCTGTTCTGCCAGCTGGTCTCGGCTCTGCAGCACTGCCACCAGCGGGGCGTGGTGCACCGGGATTTGAAGCTGGGCAACCTCCTCCTTGACGCCAACAACAACATAAAAATCTCGGACTTCGGCCTTAGCAACCAGTGGCACCCAGGAAATGAGCTCGATACTTTCTGCGGCAGCCCCGCGTTCATGGCCCCAGAACTCTTCCTGGGGATGCCTTACACAGGCCCAGAGGTGGATGTGTGGAGCCTCGGCGTCGTCCTCTACACCATGGTAACTGGATCCCTCCCCTTCGGGGGACAAGACTTCTGGGAGCTGCGGCAGCGTGTGCTTAGCGGGCAGTACCATGTGCCCAAATATTTATCCACCAACATAACAGACTTACTAGAAAGAATGCTAACGCTCAAGCCTATCGACAGAGGCACTTTAGATGACGTTGGGCAGCACGCATGGGTGAACATGGGCCAGGAGGAGCCCCTCCCGCCAGCCTGTGGTGAGCACCCTGGGGTGACAGTGGAGATGATACTGGGCTGGTGCAGGGACCTAATCCAGGGCTTAGACAGAAGCAGCGTCAGTGACATGAACGAACCCAAGATGAGGGTCCGCACCATCAAGGTGAGGCCGGCCGTCTCCTCCGACCTCACCAGCCAAGAACATATGCCTCCCGCCAGCCCTGAGGAGTCCATCCTTATTCCCGCCTGGCTTTGGGAGACCACTGAGCAGCAGGAGAACCAGGAGTCAAGAGAGAAGACCAGAGAGCCTGCCACTCCCCACCCTGCCCAGAGGCGAGGACCGTCAGCCCCCAGCCCAGCCCCCTCCACCCGCAACACCCATGGTGAGAGCAGCGCCCGAGCCGCCGATCACGCAGGTGACCGCCACGCCACGTGCGGGACCAGGCTCCCCTGCCGCACCTGCGGCAGGCGTGACAGCAACCACACCTGTGACACCAGCCTCACCAGTGACGCCAGGGGCGCCTGCCACACCATCAGCACCTGCGACAGCTGCGGTACCAGAGGAACCAGCCTCACCCGTGACGCCTGCAGCACCCGGGACACCAGGCACACCTGGGATCACAGCCTCACCCATGACGCCTGCAGCACCCGGGACACCAGCCTCACCTGTCACCCTAGCCTCCCCTGTGACGCCCCAAGCACCCGGGTCACCAGCCTCACCTGTGACGCCCCAAGCACCCGGGACACCAGCCTCACCTGTGTCGCCCCAAGCACCCGGGACCCTACTGGGGCCTGCAACGTACATGACACCCGTGGCAACCGTGATACCTGTCACACCAGTGCCACCAGTGACAGCTGCCTCACCCCTGGCACCAGGGGCACCCACGACACAGGTGGCACTCATGGCACCTGTGACACCCTCAGCACCAGTGGCACCCATGACAACAATGGCAAAGTCGCTGAAGGAACCCACTGCCTCCCGGATGTGCCTGATACAGGAAGCTCCACCCTTGTTGGGCAGCCCGAGAGTACGTCCCCAGTCACTCCCTCTGGCCTCACCAAGAAAAAGAAGGGGGTGGCTGGGAGAATATGGAAATGTCTCTCCAGATATCTCTGCTGTGGGCTGCCCAGCAAGAGGGCTAATAAAGTGAAGCCGGAAATAGCAAATGGATGACCTGCCAAGCTCCCTGGGACCTGGTCATGTTCCCACCTGGATGATGGGATTCAAATCCAGCACCTCCACCGCCTTCAGGAAAGCCCCCTCTCCAAAACCCTGGCCAGCTCAGAGGATGCTCTGGAGTGGTCTGGGCGACCAGAAGAGGCACCACCCTGGCCTGGCTGCCCTTCCTCCCCTGCTGGCTGAAACTTCAGAGACTGGACTGTACCCTGGGGCATGTCCCCCATCCCCTACACTTGTCTTCATGTTGGTGGTGGTGGGGATAGTTATTCCCACTCCTTGGTTCTTCTCTTGGTTCTGTCTTAATAAACTTTATGCTCCAGAAACATGTATTGCACTGCTTTGCGTTCTCTCTGGTTAGAGAAGTATGTAGTCATGTAGTCAGTGAGCAAATTGCAAGCCTGGGTTCATGTTAATGCTGTTTGTCTTGTACAGCTTGGAACGTTGTCAGGCCTGGGCTTGGTTGGCCAGCCCCTCTCCAGGGGCTCAACCCTCTCAAGATTCACCTCCCATCTTGTCTGTGGTGCTGCCAGTCTTGCACTCACAGCAGGCACTCACTCCCGGTCACTCACAGTCAGGGCAGTGTCCAGGCAGGTTAGAAGCAAGGTCAGAGGCCTGTTTTTAGCTTTGTCTCTGAAGCCTAAGCAAGACTGACTATGTAACGTCCCTAACATGGGGTTAGCAATAAGTGCTTTAAAAAGCTATGCAGGAGATTCTCATGTAGCCAGTGTCTGACAGCCACTACCTTAGAATAATTATTTGCCGGTTTCTGGTGGCTTCTTTTCTTCCAGGCAGTGTTAGGTAGAGCCCAGGGTTTGGAATCGGAGTCCTTGGTGCCATCTTCTGACCTCAGCATGTCATCTGTCACATCTTGGCCAACTGACCAACCCCTAACTCTGCGGTCCTAATTTCTGCACAGGTAAAATGGGATGTTACTTGATATGATTGTTTAAAGGGTACATGAGATGAGACCAGCCAAATGACAACTCATCTGTCCCACTGCATGCAAGTACTGAACAAAGTCAGCTCGGCCCTTGAAAGTCTGCATCTCAGCTGTGTGGCCATGGGTCACTCTGGTGTGTACAGTCATCTTATCTTCAATACAAACAAAAAACATTCTCTAAATTCAGTTCAAATCTCCTAACACCCCTAGATACTCCCATTCCAGTCAGGTGTCAGGATGAAGAGTCCAGTTTATTTCTTAACTGATTTACTAGAATTACTGACACATCACTCCCAGGCCTTTCCTGACTGAGGCTGGAGGAATTTTCCTCTGAAGCATTTCCATCCTCCCCACCTTCAACAGGCTTCCATCAATCTGCTTCTCTCCAATAACCATAAACACCCTCCAACCGTATCATAAATGCTCTCAGAGAAAATCACATTCAGAATCAACCATTCACTCACGGGAACCAATATAGAAACACCAGAAGGTAAGATGGACACAGGAACAGAGTCTGTTTTTACATTTGTTTGTATGCTCAATAGTTTATTTTTTTGAATAAGGAATCCATACTGTGATTTAAAGGTTTAAATAGTATAAAAGAACATGTAATGCATACTTATTCTCTTTCCCACCTTTGGTACTTCCGTTCCAACTCAGAGGCAACCATGTTTATGAATTTTTTAAGTAAACTTACAGGGAATCTGTACATGCAAAAATCATGGGGGAAAAAATCACTATATGTGTACGTGTGTCTGTGTATCTCATCCTTTGTTTTCCACAAAATGTAGTATATTAGACACACTGTTTGTACCAGGAACATGGAAAGCACGACCAACAAGATTAACAAGAAATCTTGATAATCTGCAAAGTCCACCAGAGGGGATGCCGGAGAAGCTGGGTGATATTTTTGCAATATAAAAGAATCTTATCCTGTCTTGTGTGTCTCTGGCTGCACAGCTGCTCTTTGATGGCTGTGTCCGTATGTGTGTGCATATATGTATGCACACACAATGTCAAATACTTGCTCCGTAGATGCTTGCTATATGTCTGAAGACAAATCAAAATCTTTATAGACAGGATTTATATGTTAGACTCAAGATCAGATATTCTCTAAGTGGTCCTAAAATTCAGATGATGAATGACAGCTTCCAATACTACACACATATGTGTCTATATAGGATCAAAATACACAGCGTAGAGTTTTTTTTTTTTTTTTTAACTCTGGACTTTAGAATTAGACACACTTAAATTTGAACCTGATTCTGTTATTTTGTCTTTGTCTTCTTGGCAAATTACTTCAGCTATCTATGCTTCTATTCCCCATTTGGAGATAATCAAAGTCTCACAAAATTGTTATCAACTAAAATCACCTATGTAAAACTCCTAGCGTATTCCTCATGCATAGCAATAGAATAAATGGGAATAAACTGAATGACTTTTAAAGACTTCTCAGATAATTCCTGGTATTTTTTTAAGAGGAAAAATATATCAATTTCAAAGGAAGTGTGTATCAGCTCATAGATACTATTAGGCTTTAGAAACTTACTTTTGATGAATTAGTCACTCTGGTCATATATCTATGGAAACAGCATATGTGTGGCTGAATTAAAAGCTCTCACCCCTGCTCTACAGGAGCCATAGGACTGGGTTCCTAGGGAGAATGAATTAATTCCCAAAGTGTTCATGGGAACACAGGACTTGAAAGAGTGTTTGGACCTCCAGTGCTAGGGCACTTTACTCTCAGTGTGTTCTTTGCATTCAATGAACACTTTGCAAGCGATAGGGCTAGAGAATTAACTATAAACACCTAACCACACCTGCAGTGGAACAACAGCCTTTTCACCTAAATAGACTCCCCAACTAAACTCAAACCTTGGTGGTCCCATATGACTAATGTCCAGGCCCTAATTATCTCTGAATCCCTAGAACAGAAAGAGTTATCTGCACGTGCCTGGCCGTAACTATATTGTTAATTGTGTGATGCGATCAATGAATGACTTTTACAATACTATTGGCAAATAGTGTCCTTTTCTTAGGTCAACAATAATCGCCCTTAATGGGGCTTTCCCAGGTGGGCCTATGGTGGAGAAATATCAATCCTCACCAAATGCGACGAGACACAGAGACATGTGTTCGAGCCCCGGAGTTAGGAAGATCCTGCCAGAAGGAAATGGAGAACTGCCTCCAGTACTTCCATGCCTGAAAATTTCAGGAACAAAGGGACCTGCTGAACTAGCTACCTATTATATAGCCCAATGGCGGTGCAAGGAGTCGCGCTTACCAACGACATGTAGCAAATACAGACAAACAGCCTTAACCATTGAAGAAGAGCATGCTCACCTACATCTGCTCTGCCTCCTCATCCGTCACATCCAGACCGAACTGAGAGAATCCCACAACTGGGCATGTCAAAACATCGTGAAACGAACAGGCTCAACCTCACCACTCTCTGCGATAAACAACTGACTAAACATTCTCGTGAGCAATGCTTTCA
>NC_030821.1:68346931-68395432 GCF_001704415.2 Capra hircus
AAGAGAGTTTTCTTTAAATATATTAGAGACTGGTATGCACTTTGTTAGAAATTAAAATCTGTAGGAGGCTTCAGCAACTTTTTCATTTCTAGTTTGAAATCAGTAATAATTTAAAAGACCTCATAATGTCTACACTTGAAATATTCAATTCTTTTTCCTTAAACTCTGGTCGCAAAGTGATTTAACTGACTTGATGAAACTGTAGGAAAATGTTCTATTGTGAGACACTGGTAAAGCACATTATTAATGTTTATGAAGCTGAGAGAATATTTGCTAGGAGTATCAAGAGCAGATTTCTCATTGGGAGCCTCAGAAGTGAGATGACATGGGTCAGTGTCTTTGAAATGTTGAAGGAAAGAAGCCGTTAAGCAAGAATCCTGTGTTTAGCGAAACTGTTTTGAAAATAAAACAGTGATTGAGGCATTCCCAGTTCATGAGAGTTGCGGAGAAGTCCTTCAGGTTGGAATGAAAGATCCTCAGCAGTAACCCTGAGCCTTAGGAAGAGAAGAAAGATCTCTGGTAAAAGGAGATGAATGGACGATTGGAAAAGTGAGGGCTACACTGCTACAATTAACATGGATAACCAGCAGGGCCCTACTGTATAGCACAAAGGAATTCCACTGACTGATATGTGGCAGCCTGGATGGGAGAGGAGTTTTGGGGGAGAATGGATACACGTTTATGTATGGCTGAGTTCCTCCTCTGGCCATTGGAAATTAGTACAGTATTGTCAGTCAGCTACGTTATTGTTGTTCAGTCACCTAGTCATGTCCCACTCTGCAACCCCATGGACTACAGCACTCCAGGCTCCCTGTCCTTCAGTCAGTCAGTTCAGTCACTCAGTCGTGTCCGACTCTTTGTGACCCCATGGACTGCAGCAAACCAGGGCCTACCTGTCCATCACCGACTCTCGGAGTTTTACTTAAACTATTGGTGTCGGTTGATGCCATCTAACCATCACATCCTCTTGATGCCCTCTTCTCCTTCTGCCCTCAGTCTTTTCCTAGCATCCAGTGACTTTTCCAATGAGTTGGCTGTTTGCATCAGGTGACCAAAATACTGGAGCTTCAGCTTCAGCATCCAGTCCTTCCAACGAATATTCAGGGTTGATTTTCCTTAGGACTGAATAGTTTGATCTCCTGACTGTCCACAGGACTGTCAGGAGTCTTCTCCAGCACCATAGTTCAAGGACATCAATTCTCTGGTGCTCTTCCTTCTTTCAGTCCAGGTCTCACAACCTTTGGCAAGAGCAGAGCCTTTACTATACGGACCTTTGGTGGCAGAGTAACGTCTCTGCTTTTCAACATACTGTCTAGACAAAAAGATATGACACTGAAGGATGAGTATAAAATTAGAAGCTTAGAAAAAAGAAATTGAAAAGCTAGTACTATTGTAACTTTGATTTGTAGCCCCACTTTTTGTTTTGAATTTGAGACTAATATATAGCGAACCGTTTCTAATGCCTTTTTGGTTTGTTTAATTTGGGGGAGAAATCTGATTGGTCTCTAAAATGAACGTATGTGTCTGGCCTCAAGGATAGCATTTGGGAATCTTTGTCCTCTGATATGAAGGTAAACCAGGGTCAGGTCCCTTTGAATGCAGCAGTTAACTAACAGAAGCTACACAATAAACTCATGTGAGGCAATAACAATGAGAGCAGGCTTCAAGAAAAGGAAGTGAGGAACACTATTAACAGGTGCAGAAAAGTCTCAGAACCTGAATTCCAGATACGGCCTTGAATAATATTACAGTAAAAAATATCTGGGAAAAATGAAGAGTGTGTAGGACCTTGTATTAGTAAATCTGTGTGCATATGTGCCAAGTCGCTTCAGTCATGTCCAACTCCTTGCAGCGCTTTGGACTATAGCCCACCAGGCTCCTCTGTCCATGGGATTCTCCAGGCAAGAGTACTAGAGTAGGTTGCCATGCCCTCCCTCCAGGGTATCTTCCCAGCCCAGGAACTGAACCAGCATCTCTTGTGTCTCCTGCGTAGGCAGGCAGGTTCTTTACCACTAGTGCCACCTACTAAGCCCTAATAGTCTGCAGGGAACTGTAACAGAAAAGGACACACTTTGTGCGTTAAACAGTAGAACTTTATATTTTTTCACAGATCTAGAGGATTGCCGTCTCTGGGGTCACACAGAGTCGGACCCGACTGAAGCAACTTAGCAGCAGCAGAGGTTTGAAGTCCACAATCAAGATTTTGTCAGGGTTGGTTTGCATCAGACTTCTCTTACTGTCTTGTAGACAGCCACCTTCTATTGTTATTGTTGTTTAGTTGCTAAGTCATGTCCGACTCCTCTGCAACCCCAGGGACAGGACTGTAGCCCGCCAGGCTCCTCTGTTGCATCCTCACATAACCTCTTCGCTGTGTACACACAAAGACAGACTATTCTGGTGTCTCTTCCTCTCCTTATAAGGACACTTCCTATTGGATTCAGGCCCCACCCTTTGGCCTCATTTAACTACTAACTTCCTTATAGACCCTATCTCCAGATACAGTCAAATTAGTGGTTAGGGCTTCAGTATATACAGTTTAAGGGGAAACAGTTCGGTCTATACATTCCATCTTTAGCCCACCCCTGCCCAGATTCATGTCCTTGTCATATGCTATTAAAATACACTCACCTCATCTCGACATCCCTAGAAGTCTTAAGCCATTCCGACATCGATTCCAAGTCCAGTCTCTTTAAAATGTCACCTGATATGGTATGGGTGAGAAGTGATGTGTAAAATTAACCCTCACAGGACCCGTAAAGAAAAATATAACACATTGTTGAAATACAAATAACAGAAAAGTTGAACAAGCAAAGGCAGTCTCAGTGCTACAAAGGAGTCCAGTCCCTTAAATGAACTGGATCATGTACCTCCAATTCAGATTGCTGTGGAATTCTTTCTTTCAGAACTTAAGATAATTTTGACATTCCTATGGGAGAATGAGTGAGGACAGGAGATTTTGAGAAAAACGAATTATTAGAAGTATAGGAAGACTTTCCTTATCTGATTTCAAAGTGTCCTGCAAAGGTGTTGGAAGTAAACTAGTGCAGCATCAGTGCAGAATAGACATAGGTCGTGGAGTGTAATTAGATACAGAAACAGATCCATGTTAAGTGAGTAAAGTTAAAAAGCAGTTAATCGTAGAGGGAAGAAGGGTTTTATAAAACGAACAGTATTAAACCAGAGAAAGGTTTTTTATAGACATTACAGACGACCTAAATAAATGAAAAGGCATCATATATTGATAGATCACAAACTTAGTATTATTCACATGACAGCAAATTGATCTACAGATTCAACACAATCCCAGCATCTTTGCAGAAATTGATGAGCTGATCCTAACATTCTTATGGAAATCTAGAGACCCAGGATAGCCAAAACAATTTAGAAAAAGAACAAAGTTGGAGGACTGAGACTTCTCAATTTCAAAAGATACTACAAAGATGTAAAAGCCAGAACAGTATGGTACTAACGTGGGCTTCACTGGCGGCTCCGTGGTAAAGAACCCAGCTGTCAATGCAGGAGATACAGGTTTGATCCCTGGGTTGGGAAGATTCTTGGAGAAGAAAATGGCAACCCATCCCAGTATTCTCCAGCCTGGGAAACTGCATGGGCAGAGGAGCGTGGTGGGCTACAGTCTATGGGTTCACAAAGAGTCAGATATGACTTAATGACTAAACAACAGCAATAAGACCATTTTGGGATTTGGGGTATGTATGTATTTCACTTCTTATTTTGAAAGAATTTAGGGCTATAGAAACTGGAAAAATCATACACAATTCTCACATGCCTTCAACCAGCTTCTACTCATGTGAGTATCTTATACATTACAGTGATTAAAATCAGGAAATTAGCACTGATGCAGTAGTTGTTATAGAGCATATTTGAATTTTGTCAGTGTTCCACTCGACTGGATCAGTCCTTTTTCCAGTCTAGGATCCAGTCTAGACTTCTTGATTAACTTGGCTATCTGTCTTTTTAGTCTCTCCAATCTCTGAAGTCTTTGGTCTTTTGTTACTTTTTTTCTTTTCTCCCTTTCCTTTCTTCCGTCCTCCTTCCTTCTTTCCTTTTTCACCATGACCTTGACACTTTGGAGAAATACTATCTAGTGGTTATTGGGCTTCCCTGCTGGCTCAGTGGTAAAGAATCCAGCTACCAATGCAGGAGACGTGGCTTTGATCCCTGGGTGGGGAAGATCTCCTGGAGAGGGACGTGGCAACCTACTCCAGTATTCTTGCCTGGGGAAATCCATGGACAGAGGAGCCTGATGGGCTACAGTCCATGGGGTTGCAAAGAGTTGGACACGACTTAGCAACTAAACAACAACCTAGTAGCTTTCCTATCAAATGTCCCTCATCCTGGTTTTATCTGATTAGATGGGATAGAATATTTTTGGCAAGATCACTACTGAAATGATGTTATGACCTTTATCCTTGTCTGTGCACCATTTCAGAAGGTGCATGAGTGCAGTTTGTGCTACTGATGAGATCGATTTTGATCAGTTGGTTAAGGTGCTGAATGATAGAATTATCTACTGTAAATGTGTTTTCACATTTGTCATGAATAAATATCTTGTGGGGAGATACTTTGAGACTATTCAGATGTCCTGTTTCTCATCTCACTTTTGTGCATTAACTTTAGCATCCTTCAGTGATTACTTCTCTGCAACAATGTTCAGTGTGGTAATTACTAAGGGTCATTTTTAATTTTCATCATTCCTTATAAAATTATTAATTGAATTATAATGTAAGGAAGATCAAGTCCATCTCCACTTATTATTGATTTATTTTTTGTTTTAGTATGGATTCATGGATATTATTTTAGTCTATGGGTTATAACCCATGACTATACTTGTATTTATTTTGTTGCTCAAACTGTCCCAACTTTAGTCAGTGAGAGCTTATTCAATTTAGTCCATGTGTCTTTTTCAACATGTTCACATCATTCATTGAACATTTCCTTCTTATTTTTTGGTTCCATAAATATTCCAGGCGCATCGTATGATTTTTAGTACTTCTGTCTTCTGATTTCCTGTATCTTTAAGGATCTCTATTTCCTTTTATCAAATAATGGTATTTATAAATCAAAAGGTGGGCACTATGTATAGTTATTGCTACTGATATGTTAACTGCTTCTAGGATTTCTCAGGAAATATAGCTATGAAATGATATATTTATTAATGAAAAATAAACATATATGTTCATTTCTATATCTATGCACACAGATATTAAAACTATGAGTTCATACTAATAGTTCTAATCCCAGTCCCACATCGCTGGATTTATTGTCACTTTCTTTCCTTATTTATAGCTCATTTCTCTGACTGGGAGAAACTCGGCCCTCATTTTTCACCACATATTTACTTACTATAATCCAAGTATACACGTAAACTCGTTTCCGAATTTCTAATTCACACTCTTGCATCAAGAACAAATTTGCGAATGTTAAAGAAAAAAGTACTCCATGCTGTGTGTTACGGATGGTAAGACAGACTTTGTTCAGGACCATCATGGTAGGTGGAGGGACCACTATAGTGGGATTTTACAATGGAGTCATGAGATTGGGCTCAACTCTATATACAGCCTGGACCATTGGGAATTTATAGCCAAAGAGGAAGGCAGTGGTTGAGAAAACATTACGGGGAGAAAAAGTGGATCTGGCTAAAATGACCTAACAGGGTTCTTGCTATAACATACTCTACAGAAAACAGTTCAGACAGCTCTTTTTCACTTAAAAATCAGAGTATTAAAGTCATTCCATACCAATTCGGGCAAATTGTCCCTCCCTTACCCCCGCCCCCCCCCGCCACCCCTGACACACACATCTCATTTTAACGGCTACCTAGCATCCAGTGTATGGATGGACTATAGTTTATTCAATAACTCTTCAATTTATGAACCTTTAGGTTGTTTCCAGTATTTTGCATATGCAAGCAATGCTGAAAAAATATTCACATTTATTTTCACATTTTTGAAGGTGTAGCTGCTGGATTAGAAGTGAAATTGCTGAGTCAAAAGGTTGGTGTGTATGAAATTTTGTTAACTATCTCCAAATTCCCTTCCAGATGGAGCACACCAATTTTCATTTCCACCAGCAATGTATGAAAGAAACCTTTGGGGATTTATTTAATGGTTAAAGACTAGGCCACATAAACTTCTAGGATGCAGACATTTTACAATTCAATTTAATATTTGTTGAAATACTTTCTAACTTTGCTCCTCTGTATGTGTAAGCCAGCAGTTTATTAACTGTGATTTGGGGCAAGGTACTTAATTTATTGTTTATAAATATGTAAAATAATAAAACTAGCTTTTAAAAACTTTTTTAAGATAGTAAATGAGATTATATATGTAGGAAGTATATTACAGTGTCTGTCAATAAATGAAAATTTGGGATGAGTGAAGTGATTCATAAATACATAGTGAAATAAAGCATTTAAGTTTCTCCTGGCATCTTTGCACAGCACAAATGCCTGAATAAGGTGGCCGTTTTCACAGTAGCTCATCTATGTCTGTGCTGGGAGATATTAGGATCCATCCTTTCCTTTAATTGTTGGGCCCTCAATGGTAGCACAGCGTCATGTTCAAATATTTCTTCGGGAATGTGGTACATCTTGATTTAGCTATTTGTCCAAAATATCTCCCAAACCCACCATCTCTTCTCTATCCCTAAAGACACTGCCCTAATCCAGGGCCCCATCTGTGACCTGGTCTCGGGTCTTCTAACAGCTCTCCTGACTCTGGACTCGCTCCTCCACCTCCTTCTCTACACAGTTCTGGAGGATTCCACTGTAATCTCTTGTGTAATTTCCATGGTTAAAAGCCTTTCTTTGACTCCACATGATTTAGGGATTTTAAAGCCCATAGGTATATTTGCTTTTTTCTTGATAACCTTTGTTTGGGCTTTGCCACCAGTAAGCTTTTGGGCATGTTATTCCATTGGCCTGGAATTCCCTGCCTGATCTCTCAGCCTGGTGAAATCCTTGTGAAATTTTAGTTTTGAGGTGTCCCTGACTGCTTGTTTCTGCCAATGGCACTTGGAATGAAATCTCCACCCTAGCTCTTAACAGCTGTTCTGGCCCCTGCTTAGACCTTAAGTACAAAATCTAGGTTTTCATTATCCGTGTTTCATGTACCAGGTTATACTGCCTTGATCTTTCTTGTTCTCTAACCGTCTCCTCAGTCAGACTTCCAGCTGCTTGAGAGCAACAGTGACGGTTGAATCACCTTACCATCTGTAAGACCTCACACAGAACCTGGTCCAGAGTGAGGGGTCAATGATGCATGTTGTTGAGTGTGTTTGCTGTGGGCCGTGGGGTCAGGGAAGAGAGACTCCCATTTTCAAAAGCAGAAGTCTGTTCTCCACACTGATGGGACAGGCATGACACGCTCGCACCTGTTTCCTTTCTTTCCTCCTATGGGAGGCCAAGGCTCCCAAGACCAGGCTGCTTGTAACTGAAAACTGCTCTGCTGTTTTATGCGCTGCCTTAAAGAGAGCTCATCCCTGCCTCTTTAACATGAAGTGTGGAAGTTATTTTAATCTTGTTAATCGTAGTTTATTTTGGGTAGTCAGCTAAACACTGATACCTGAGTCTTAAACCGGTGGTTCTCATTTTTTCTTTTACTCCCAATGCCTTGTCCCTAGAGTACACTTGAGAATTTGTCAGACTAGAGTGTGGAGAAATGCAGAAGGGTCCGGAAGTCTCTCGAGGTCAGCAACAGAGCCCCTCTCTTCCTCTTAGCCAAATGATCTCACTCTGTAGAAGGAGTGAAGTACTCAGAACTGCATTGGAGAAAGCCTAAGCCTCACCGTACACAAGAATATGATTTTATTTTAAAGACCATTTTAAGCATCACAGTGCATGTGTTTAGGAATTGCAAAGATAAGTGCTTTGCAAAATATGTTATCTGAGGAGGGTGATATTTAATGTTCTTTAGCAAAGATAACACTTGTGGCAACATGGTTTCTATCTTCTAATATTTGTCTTAGGAAATTGGTATCAAACATGCCCTGTGTGTTTTTAGGAGATGAAATTTGGTCTATGGATGAGTAAAAAAAGGAAGATTTTGGCTGCAACCAAGAGGTGTGGTGTGTGTCTCCCATGCTAGGCCACAGTGGGTGCGTGTGCTGTCACTTGAGTTGTGTCTGAGTCTGTGCAGCCTGCCTAGCTCCTCCGTCCATGGGATTCTCCAGGCAAGAACACTAGAGGGGGTTGCCATGCCCTCCTCTAGGGGATCTTCCTGACCCAGGGATCAAATCCATGTCTCCTATGTCTTGTGTGTTGGCAGGCGGGTTCTTTTCTACCAGCGCCCCCTAGGTAGCCCAGGCTACAGTGGGTAGGAGATATAATTTTGTTATCACTACATCTCTGTCCATTGAAAGTTAATATTTACAGGGAGGGCACCAAGATCCAGAGAGTAGCCTGCCTGGGGTTGCTCTGCTCGCTGGGCAGGAGGGACTGGTGCCCAGGCCGAGGTCTTTCCCCTGCACCTGTCTGCTGTGGAGCTGAACTCTTCACTAACACCTTGGGTCAGTTCTGTGTCCCACTGACCCTCCCATTACTGTCTGGCACAGGGTCCAAGGTTGCACCAAGTGACCTTTAAGACCCCTTCCAAACATCAGACCCTACTTCTAATTCAAACCAAGGAGAAAATGAACTGGTCTTAGTTGAAGAGCTTCATTCACTATGTTTTTACAGTCTCTTCCTTGCCCTGAACCAACCGACTCGTCTGTTCTTCCTAGAGCTGCCAAAGAACCGTCTGGACAGCACATTTCTCAGTTTGTATCCCTTACTGCTACAAAATCTTGAGCAGTTCCCATCTGCCTAGGGGATAACGAAAATAATATGGAGTAAATTTAAAACAAAAACAAAAACAAAAAAAACCGGTACATTTCTCTTTTCTAAGCCTGTTTGCTTTTATCTTCAGTCACATTAGGTCCCTTTGCAGAGCCTGCCCTCCTAGGAAAGCATTTTTCTTACATTCTAATGCTCTCTGCTTTCTGTAACCTGGCTCTTCTCTCCTGCTACAACGTGTTCCTCGCTGAAAACTGTCCTTGAATGCTCTTTATCCTTGAAGGGTGTCTAAGGCCAGCGCGTGCGCCCCACTGCCAGTGATTCCCAACCGCCGGGAATCCTGAAGGGTGTCTAACGTCAGCGCATGCGCCAAACCGCAATTGCTGTCTGAGGAGATGTCTAACGTCAGCGCAGGTGTCCAACAGCAAGTGACGTTTGAAGGGTGTCTAATGTTAGGTACTCATTGGAAAAGACTCTGATGCTGGGAGGGATTGGAGGCAGGAGGAGAAGGGGACGACCGAGGATGAGATGGCAGGATGGCATCACCGACTCGGTGAACCTGAGTCTGAGTGAACTCCGGGAGTTGGTGATGGACAGGGAGGCCTGGCGTGCTGCGATTCATGGGGTCGCAGAGTCGAACAGGACTGAGCGACTGAACTGAGCGAACGTTAGTTAGCACATGCACCCAGTCACAAGTGTGATGTGATGTTTGAAAGTATGAAAGAATTATCTGTCTCAGACATGCATGCACCCCATTCTTCATGGTTTTGGATTGTATGTGCTCTCCTTTTGTCTCTTCAGTAAACTGTGAGCTTCCTGAGGGCAGGGCATAGATCAGAGTCTTTCCTGTCTGTCCCTCCCTCCGTCCTTGTCAATGTCTAGTGCAGTAACAAATCGACCCTAGATAATCAATGTTAACAGATCTATAGAGCCAGTAAGAGACAAAAAAGTATCAGGTTAACTCCCAGAGCAAACGGTTCATCATCATGTTGTAGTGCCTGAAGTATTTAGGAGTTACTGTCAGGAGAGGAAGAGGAGGAGGAGGAATATATTTTAGCTATTAATTCTTGCCTTGGTATTTTTAGTCTTTTGAAGGATGAACAGGAAGAAAAAAAGTAAAAGCTCTGTTGACAGTTAAAAGCAGACATCTGTTCTCTTCACCAGGTAGGTGCTCAGTCTTTTCAGGAGGAACTTAATTCATCTTTACATTTTTTTAACATCCCTATAATTGTTTTTCCTTTAAGAAATTTTCCATTTTCATAAGAAAATTCAGTTTCAGAGAGGCTATTGAGTTTGCCCGAGTAAGTGGCAGAGCTGTCTAGACCCTAAGGTTTCGTTTCTGCTTGTCTTCCACTCTGCCTCCTCCTGGAGCCTGAGAGCACTTGTGAAAACTAGGCAGCCAGGGGGATGGTCAGTGGCTTCAGGAGATGCTTGAGCTCAGGTCGTGTTGCTTAGAGTTTGAAAAATATAGAAGTTAATAGTGCAACTACTGTTCAAAGTTAGCGGATTTCACTCTTCTGCATGTGTTTCTCTTTAAAGAGAATGCAAGAGAAAGAGCTCAGGAGTCACCTTCTTGTGCTTAATTTTTCACCCTTTAAGCAACCATTGGGCTTCCCAGGTGGCAGTAGTGGTTAAGAACCCACCTGCCAATACAGGTGACAAAAGAAAGGGGAGTCTGATCCCTGGGTCGGGAAGATCCGCTGGAGGAGGAAATGGCAACCCACTCCAGTATTCTTGTCTGAAGAATCCCATGGACAGAGGAGCCTGGTGAGCTATGGTCCATGGGGTCACAAAGATTCAGACACAGCCGAAGCAACTTAGCACAGCACACAACCAGCTATTAACCCATCTTTAGAAAAATAAGTGATAAGAAGCCAATGTCTCAACAGTGTAGTAAAATAAGCTGTGTAGGTTTTTTTTTTTTTTTAATGAAAATAGCAGGGAATCATGCTATAATCTAAGATTCTCTTTGTAGCATGAGTTTGTTTGGCCTGAGAAACCACACCAATGGTCTGCAGAGACTTGCCCTGATGTCTGGAGTATTAATCAGTGAGGACACGAGCCTGATCTGGGAGTCAGGCCCCAGGTTTGACTCTGCCACTTTTCTGATGGGCAAGATTGAGTCAGAAATATCTCCTCAGTTCTCAGTTTTTTTCATTAATCAAAGGGATGCAGTGGATTAGAACAGAGATTGTCAGCCTCAGCAAGGTTGATGCTTTGGGAAATTCTTTGTTATGGAGGCTGTCCTGTGCATCCTAGGCTTTCCCAGCATCCCTGACCTCTACCAGGTAGGCCACAGTGCCTCTCCTCTCCACCCCCTCCTCACGAGGTGTGATGACAAAACCTTCTCCAGACACTGCCCCGTGTCCCGTGAGGGACAAAAACATCATCTGCACCACTAGTTGCACGCAGATTTTACGTCCACGGGGTATTTAGTGAGAACACCTGACAGGAGAGGCTCTGAGCTATGCACTGGGGCTGTGACAGCGAAGAGAGTAAATGCTCTTCTGTCTTCATGGAGCCTCAGTCTGGCGGGGAAGGGAAGTCTCCAGGCTGTGGGGTGACCCTGGAATGGGTGTTATGCTCGGGTCCTGGCAGAAGTCAGGGATCCCCTGGACCTGTTACTCTGAGGCCATGTAAACCTTGGAAGGACCCAATCACTTCTCAGTACATCATGTTATCTTGACCTGTTGGCCCCTCAGATAAGTGGGGACAATGAGCACTCCCACTCGGGGATAGAGAGCTTCTGCAGCACAGGCTCATGAGGAGGTGGAGAAATGAAGAGTTGAGTATAAAAATGGGCCCCAGAGCAGAATAAAAGAATTCTTAGTGCTTACAAAGCATATACCTCTGGGGTAACGATTTGGGCATGTTTATTTTCCTGTTGGTTACCGTATTGATGGATAGAATGCCGCAGGGTGAGCCAGACATGGTGCCTGGAGTTCCCTTTCTTAGCACTTGATTTTCTTTTGCAGCTCAACTTTCTATGTTAATAAAATCAGAAGAAGCACAGCACATGCAGTGCTATAAGCACTCAGTGTTTTCACATTTCTCTGAGGTGTTTATATTTTAATGGGTTATGAGGAGATTCTCAACCCAGTTTGAGAGGGGTACAAAAAGGAAGAAAGTGGTTCCTTCTTTCAAAGGAATGTATTGATAGGGTATAAAGTTGCTAGGCACTATAGCCTAGAGGGTCCAGGTTAAAAGGGTGGACTATTTGGGTTCATAGTGATTTCCCAGCTACTTTTTAGCTGTGTAACTTCAAGAAAGTCCCTTGATCTCTCTGTACTTTTTCTTTGACTAGTGAAATGATAATACTGATAGTATTTACCTCACCAGCTTCTTGTGAGGATTAAAGGATTTTGAAGAGAAACTGGCATATGGAAATCACTTATCAAGTTTTGAAATAGTATTTGGGAATCACTGGGTCACTTGGATAAGGTCCTAGCTTATCCAAGTCACGAGCATAATTGTGCCAAGCACTATGTTTAATGGACCTGGTGTTCTTGCCTGGGAAATCCCATGGACAGAGGAGCCTGGTGGACTACACAGTCCATGTGGTCACAAAAGAGACACAGCTTAGCAACTAAACAACAGCAGGATTTCAACTGCAAATATTTTTATTTATGCAAGTGATGATCACATGCTACTTGCTCATCCCTGCAAGTAGATCTCCCCTGCTCTCCAAAATCTCAACTTTATAGAGAAGTTTTAACAATTCAAAAGGTCTCAACATCAGCCCAGTCTCTCAAAACTACCTCCTTGAAAATGGCTCCCGTCCACAGGGAAGGACCTGTGGGCGTACATTTTAAAGCTAGAGGAGGGTGAGGAGCCTCATTGTCTGGGCCAGCTCCAGGGTCAACCTGTGGTCACACCCTCTGGATGTTCAGGAGATATTGATGGCCTGTGTGGGATCTATACCATTTCCACCAGGGTTTCTCTGTGTCCTTTGGCCAGGCCGTGGGCTGTTGCCTCGGCAACTTGGACTGAGAGAACAGCTGCTGTCACAAATCGCTCTTTATTGTCTGATTTTCCACTAGGACCCTCAAAGATCCGTCAGACTGGACAAAGGCCTCTGGAGTACTTCCCAGGAACCTTCTTGCTTGGAAGATTCGCAGTTTCTTCCCAAGCATCGCTCTCAACTTGGCTAAACACCTTGAAACAGTTCCAGCAAGACGTGTCTCCCTCAGATCTCAGGGCAGGTAGGCACTTGTGTGCGTCCAGCGCTTCTGCCGTAGCCATGTGGTCCTGACCGCCTGGCACTTACTGTGTATATCACTTATTTATGTGTGCATATGTAAGTGTGTATGTGTGCTGTGCTTAGTTGCTCAGTGATGCCTGACTCTTTCCGACCCCTTGTACTGTAGGCTGCCAGGCTCATCTGTCCATGGGATTCTCCAGGCCAGAATACTGGAGTGGGTTTCCATGCCTTCCTCCAGGGGGTCTCCCCAGCCCAGGAATGAACTCGGGTCCCACGTTGCCGGTGGACTCTTCACCATCTGAGCCACCAGGGAGTGAGTATATGTGTATATGCATATCTATGTTTATATGTCTGTGGTTAAAACAAGTGTTGTTTCTAGAATTTACCATGACTACTGCTGTGTGTTACCCCCAGAAGTCCTAGAAATCTTAACTGCATATTATATATATTTATAAAATACATGTATTATAGTGAAGGGCAGGGAATCCGGTGTGCTACCCTCCATGGGGTCACAAAGAGTGGGACACGACTGAGAGACTAACGCTTTTACTTTTCATTGTTTGATTTTATTTTTTTTTTTCATTGTTTAATTTTAGATGAAAATGGGGAGTTTCTAACTTTGGCATATGACTGATGACTATCTTTATGCTTCTAAGGCATGATTAATTTTTCAGTTCACAGAAAAATAAGAGTAGGCAAGAGGAAGATTCATGGAGGAGAGATATAAGAGTGAAACGAGAGATGGAGTTTAAAAGTGTGCCTGTGTGTTAATACATTTGAGTTTGATAACAAGGCTAGTGAAGAACAGAAAGAGAAAAGCTGTGAGTGCTTGAGTCCCCTTATTGGGAAGAATAGAAGTCTGAGGGAAAAACATGAATCCTGTTACTCTTTGACGACCATGCAGTGGCCCTGTTGACACGAGACAGCGTCGTGCTGTCACTTCCCAATTCTGGTGTGTGCATTCTAGGGAAGCGCAAGACTGTTCTTTCAGGTGCCTGAGGAAAGTATTTTGTTGTTGTTGTTGTTTACTCACTAAGTCGTGTCTGACTCTTTTGCAACCCCGTGGAGTGTAGCCTGCCAAGCTCCTCTGTCCATGGGATTTCCCAGTGCTATTTCCTTCTCCCGGGGATCTTGCCTGCCCAGGGGTCGAACTAGCATCCCCTGCATCAGCAGGTGGATACTGTACACTGAGTCACCAGATATTAGAACTCCAAATCCTATTAAGATTTTATCTTGAGAAAATAGAAATACACTAAGCTTTGCTAATAGTGACTGTATGACTGATACTGGCTCCATCACTCATCACTTAAGTAGAGGATTCTGCATCACATGGTCTGCAAGAGGAATGGGAGCTCTGTCACTCAGAGTTGGTGGCAGCTTCCTCATTCTGAACTTACATGTAGTAAGTAGTTTGCATGTTCTTGGTGAAATGTACTTGTACACTATATTACTGATTATGATAAATTAACACTCTTAACATGTATAAGTGACTTAAAATATTTTCTGCAAAGAAACTGCTGGTCAAGGTGGTCCTAATAATTCAAGTCAATAATAACAACAATGGAACAATGGAAAAACAGCATGCCCCATCCTGGTTTGAACTTTTTCTCAGATATATCGTGAACTAAAACAATGGCTATTGGTTGATATGTTATCTAGCAGCCATTTTTTTTTTTTTTGAGAAAATATACCCACTTAGTCAATCTTTTTGAAATGAAGGTGATATTTTTGGTAATAAATGAGGAAATAATGGCCTTTGAAGAAAACTCATGGTTTGGAGAAAGAATTTTGAAAGTGCATGTTTAAAGATATTTTCATCACTATGTGATTTTTGTTCCTGAGAGTAAGAGTGATTTATTTTACCTGTACAACTCTTGTATGTCAAGATTAAAAATGCTTTGAAAGTGAATTTTCTAATTTGTTTAAAAAACGGTCCAAATGAAGCCTTTCAGGTAGGTTTTAAGATCATCTGAAAAAATATAACTATTACATACCTTCCTTTACTTTGTTAAACAAAGAGATTAACATGATAGAAGACAGAAATTTATTGGTCAAACATAAGACTTGTATATGAATATGCTTTTCTATAAGCACCTGTGTTACTTTGTGAAGTATATTTTTCAACAAGGCAACCACTACCATGAAAAACCAAAATTAAGTTTAGAACCAGGCCATCAAATCACTATGTCACAAAATGTCACATCCAGGCTTTAAAAAGCAGTGGTACATGTTCAGTCATACTTCCTTGCTAAAATCAGGCTTCCCTGGTAGCTCAGCTGGTAAAGAATCTGCCTTCAATGCAGGAGACCCCGGTTCAATTCCTTGGTCAGGAACATCCCCTGGAGAAGGGAGAGGTTACCCCCTCCAGTAGCTTCCCTGGTGGCCCAGACTGTAAAGAATCTGCCTGCAGCATGGGAGACCTGGGTTTGATTCCTGGGTTGGGAAGATCCCCCGGAGAAAGGCATGGCAGCCCACTGAAGTATTATTTAGAGCCAGGCTATCAAATAGCTGTATGACAAAATGTTATATCCAGACATAAAAAGTAGTGGTACTTGTTGTTCAATCATACTTCCTTCTAAAATTGGTGATATTAGTAATACTTTAGGGTCAGGCAGAAAAATTATATCATTAATCAGTATACTAAAATAAAATTTATTTAACTCATTTCTTATTTAAAGTTTATTTTTGTATATTTTCTTATACACAATCAAATTAGGTGTTTTATTCATTTTATTTTTTATTCATTTTATTTATGTACCAGGTACTGTTACAAATGCTCTACTTCTATTAATTACTTTAATTCTCACAACACTTATTATAAATACTATTGTCCCTATTTAAAAATGAGGAAGCTGAAGCACAGATAGGATAAGAAGCTGCCAGGAGCAATTAGCTAATACGTGGCAGACTGAAGCTATATTAGTATAATAATGCATGTATTTAACTTATACATAAACTATTACAGTTTAAAATCAACAAACAGACGGATAGACATACAGGAAAGCAATTTAGAGACTATTTGTCTAATGCTAATATATTAGTGATGACTTAACGCTGTGCCACAGGAAATTCAATCCAACATTCAGTATAGTATATTATCATTTATAAAACACATGGGTGGTCTTATTTAATTCCCATAATAAGCTTCCAGAGGTAGTTGTGTTGAACTCAAGAGCACAAGCATATAATATAATGTTTAGTGGAGTCTAAACATTATAGTGATGGACCTGGGTATGAAGTTGAGCATTACCACTTAACCATATCTGTGACTGAAGGTATTGCCTATCTTCTTTGGATTTCATTTTGTTAATTTTCAAAGTAGGCAAGCCAATATACATCCTTGTGGGTTACTGTAGGACTAAATGACACATTCTGATTTAATATAGGGTCGTGGTCAAGAATATAGATTGAGGAACTAGACTGCCAGGTTTGAATTCTAGCTCTGCCCATTATGACTGGCAACTTTCTTTGTTAAGTTGTATGTTTTCTCTCAACCTTTATGTTGAGGTTTGACTCTTTATGTTAAAATATGAATTAATAGAGAAACATTTTAAGTAAAATGTCCAGGGGCATTTAGAAAACTTAGATTGCTCTGGTCCACAGATGGAGTTGGAAGTCATCAGGATGGAGGACAGAACTGAAGGAGGTCTTTATTATCCAGAGATTTATAGTGGAAAGATCATTTAAATAACTTTGTACAAAGCAACACTACATACCTGTAAATAGTGGAAAAACTTAAAAGGAAAAAAGTAATTACAGTTATTTGTATCTTATATTAAAAAAAATTTCTATTCTAATCCCAACTGTCTACTAATTCCTAGAATGAGTAAAGAATTAATTAATTTCTTATTGTCATTGTTTTATATACCCAATGAATCTGTGCACTAGTCTCTAGGAATCTGCACTCTGTCTTCCTTTCTAAAAAATTGTGTAAATGTACATTTATTTTCTAGTCTTTATGTCATCAGAATTTTTTTTTTTTTTCAAAAAAACAGAAATCATTGGTATATTGATTTGAGTTTTGTCTGGTCGTTTATGCACAAATTTCACACATAGTAAAAAAGTCAGTCTTGGACTCTTTGAGATGTAGTGAAATTTTAAAGATTCTTTTAGCAAGCAATCTAAATGCAAGATTCTTTCATATTTTTGTTATTGTTTCCCTTGAACTATCTTTTGGATATTAATTTAAATTGTGGTAAAAGACACATAATATAAAATGTATTAATACCATCTAAAAGATTTCCCATTGTGCAGTTCAGTAGTGTTAAGTATATTCACATTGTTATGCAACCAATCTTCAGAAATCTTTAGTCGTGCAAAACTGAAATTGCATAGCCATTGAACAACAATTCTCCATGTCTCCTTCCCCCCAGCTCCTAGAAACCACCATTGTGACATTTTCTTTTCTTTCTTTCTTTCTTTTTTTGTGTTTGTAAACTTTTTAACCATACTACAAGGCATGTGGGATCTTAGTTCCCTGACCAGAGGTTGAACCCATGCTCCCTGCAGTGGAAGGGCAGTCTTAACCACTGGACTGCTAGGGAAGTTCTCATTGTATTATATTTTCTGTTTCTCTGAGTTTGAGTGGGGACTTCTCTGGTGGCTCAGACGGTAAAGCGTCTGTCTACAATGCGGGAGACCTGGGTTTGATCCTTAGGTTGGAAAGATCCCCTGAAGAAGGAAACGGCAATCCACTCCTAGATACTTGCTGTAAATATAATCAAACACACAGTATTTTTGTTACTGGATTGCTGCTGCTGCTGCTAGGTCGCTTCAGTCGTTTCCGACTCTGTGCAACCCTGTAGACAGCAGCCCACCAAGCTCCCCTGTCTCTGGAATTCTCCAGGCAAGAACACTGGAGTGAGTTGCCATTTCCTTCTCCAGTGCGTGAAAGCGAAAAGTGAAAGTGAAGTTGCTCAGTCGTGTCTGACTCTTTAGCGACCCCATGCACTGCAGCCCACCAGGCTCCTCCGTCCATGGGATTTTCTAGGCAAGAGTACTGGAGTGAGTTGCCATTTCCTTCTCTGTGTTACTGGATTATTTTAGTATTCTGTCCTTCTGGTTTGTACAGGTTATAACACGACATAATTTTCTTTTTTATGGCTGAATACTATTCTGTTATATGTTTATGTCAGATTTTGTTTATCCATTCATCTGTCAGTGGACCTTTGAGTTGCTTCCACCTTTGGGCTTTTGTGCGTAGTGCTGCTAGGAACATGGGTGTACAAACATCTCTTCAAGACCATGCTTTCAATTCTGAGCATATTCCAAATGTGGACTTAGAGGACCATACAGAAATGTAATTTTATCTTTTGAGGAACCACCATGCTCTTTCATGGTGACTACACTATTTTACATTCCTATTAATAGTGCAAAAGGGGAGTTGTGTGGTGTGGTGGTCCAGTGGTTAAGAGTCTGTTTGCCAGGGCAGGGGACGAGTTCAGTCCCTGGTCTGGGAGATTTCAGATTCTGTGGGGCAGTGAAGCCTGTGGGCCACAGTTACTGAGCTGTGTGTTCTTGAGCCCGTATACTTGCATCTAGAGAGTTTCCTCCACTTGTGGCGACTAGAGAAAGCCCGTATCCAGCAACAAAGACCCAGTGCCGCCATAAATAAATAAATATAAACATAGTGCACAGAGATTTCCCTTTTTCAGCATCCTTGGCAACAGTTGTTCCTTCTTATTTGATTTCTTTTCTCTTTTTATAGTAGCTCCTTCAGTGGGTATGAGCTGGATGGTTCACTGTGGTTTGATTTGCATTTCGCTATTGACTGGAGATGTGGTACATGTTTGCATGTGCCCATCGGCCATTCATATGTCTGCTTTGGAGAAACTTCTTTCAAACTCTTTACTCATTTTTGATTATGTTCTTTATGTTTCTGGTGCTGTTAAATCTTAGAAATTGCCCTTATATTCTATATTTTAACTCATTGTTAGATATATGGTTTGCACATGTTTCCTTCCCTTCCATGGGTTGTCTTTTCCCTACTGATTGTGTCCTTGATGCACAGATGTTTTACATTTTGGTGTAACCCGATTCATCTCTTTTAACTTTGTGTGTCTGTGCTTTCTGTGTCATACCTTACGGAGTTCAGACCATGCTACACTAAAGTATGACGCCTTGGCGTATTTTATATTTTAAGTTGAAGGACTGAGAAAACAGCAGAGGTAGGAAGGTTACTTTGACCCTCTGCTCACCCTTGGCCCCTGAAGTAGGTCATAATACTCCTAAGTGAGATGTGCTTTCCCTATAGAAGCAAAGGTGCGTCCTCATGTCCAGAGACAAAAGGATGCCAGAAAGACTCCAGATAGGCCTTGCTAAGTTTCCCCCAGTATACTACACTCACCTCATGCTCCTTGACCTGTTATATTTCTTCACGACTATCCACTCTTCATCAAATCTAGGGTGAAAACACTCAGGTTTCACTGTTTCTTCAGATCTTGATTTTCTTATGAAGGCTCCCATGTTTCTTAAGACTTATATTAATAAATGTATATGCTTTCTCCTATTACTCTGTCTTGGTCAATTTAATTTTCCGAGTTAGCCAAGGATCCCAAAAATGTGGAATAAAAACAATTTCCCCCAAATTTCTAAGAAATGACAATGAAACATGTCACAAAGGCTTTCTTTGTTTTAAGACTTTAATGGATTGAGGTCTTGCATTTAGATCTTTGGTCCATTTTCAGTTCTTTTTGTGTATAGCGTAAGGTAAGGGTACAACTTGTTCTTGTGCATGTGGATATCTAGTTTTCTCACAATTGTGTGTTGAAAATGTTGTTTTTTTCCCCATTGAATGGTCTTAGCTTCCTTACCGTGAATCATTTGGCTGTGATTGTGAGGGTTCATTTCTGGACTCTCTGTTCTATTCCGTTGTTCTGTCTGTATTGATACACATACCACACTGTTTTGATTACAATAGCATTGTGATAAGCTTGAAATCAGAAAGTGTGAGACATTTAACCTTGTTCTTTTTCAAGATTTGGAGGAGGAAATGGCAACCCACTCCAATAATATTCGTACCTGGAAAATCCCACAGACAGAAGAGCCTGGTAGGCTACAGTCCAGGGGTCACAAAGAGTCGGACATGACTGAACATGTTTTGGCTATTGAAGCTCTCAGCTTTACTGTTATGGCACAGTTATAAAAATGGCAAAATTTGCAAAACATACGTGAGGATTCATCATTTTTTTTCTAAGTCTTGTAATTTTTTGATATTCAAGTAATTTTTTGTGGCGTCTTTTAAGTCATCATTTTGTCATCAGCCTTGTAAATTTATCTTCATGTGTTCACTAGAGTAAGTCTTCCATACGAGTGCCTTTCTAAGTGTCTGAACTGTGTTTTGACATCATGAAATCCCGCATCATTTGCAAGAAGTGCAATTCTGTTCTGAAATAGATTTGCTCTTGTATTTCGTGGTGAAAATAGTTGTTTACATGCACTAACCAGTGAATGCTACCTCGCGTGTCTTAATGCATTAGGAGATCTTTGTGTTAAGTAGGGAGGGTTGTGAAATGGAGACTAATTTTTATAAACTGTCAGTTGTGTAGTGAATATGTTTTACAGAATTAAACTGTGAATTTGGGGTTTCTGATGGTAAATAATCAGATAAAGATAAGTTGTCATCGTTAAGTCCATGAGAATAGGTATGTTCTTCAGAGTAAAGTGCTTTGTGAGACTTGGAAAGAATACCAAAGTACACATGAGGCCCCTGACTTTTAGAGTTGAGGACAAAAGTATTGAATGTTCCTGGGTAGGAGAATGTATTTTCAAAGAATTACGAGAAGAATTTGACTAATTAAATGAAAACAGGTATTAAATAAAAATTTTCAGCTTAGTTTCTCAGGAAGACTGATTAACAAGGAAAGAGAGGTATGGGATGTGGTGCAATTCTGTAGGAAGAGAGAGGGCAAGAGGCTGACAGACGGAAAGGGAACTTGAGTTTCAATTTCTTTTAAAATAAAATGAGAGGTAAGAGATGTGTCTCCCATTGGGCTCACATTGTCACACATGTTCTTATTATTGTGTGCAGATTTTTTGCAGAGAAACAATTAGAGACCATGCAAAGCTTCTCAGTTTTGAATTTATATTGAACACTACTGTCTCTCCACGATTCCTGTCCCGTGAACTCCTCCTGCAGGGCTTTTGTCACAGCTGGCATCCACCCACCTTAACGTTAGTTAGTAGCAGCTGAGAGTATTTCCCCTTGGCTGCTACTGCTGCTAAGTCGCTTCAGTCATGTCCGACTCTGTGTGACCCCATAGACGGCAACCCAGCAGGCTCTGCTGTCCCTGGGATTCTCCAGGCAACATTAATGGAGTGGGCTGCCACTTCCTTCTCCAGTGAATGAAAGTGAAAAGTGAAAGTGAAGTCGCTCAGTCGTGTCCCACTCTTCGCGACCCCATGGACTGTAGCCTACCAGGCTCCTCCGTCCATGGCAAGAGTACTTTCCAGGCAAGAGTACTGGAGTGGGTTGCCATTGCCTTCTCCAGTTTCCCCTTGGAACTACCTGCAATTTAATGAGGGATTCTAGACACTTAATAGAAGCATATACAAAAGCAAAAAGGTATAAATAAATAATGGTGGCATTTCAAGCATATCTATAAAGTCATATTGTTTCTTTCATTCTCTAGCCATTTCTATTAAGGGTGTTTACTGAGTTATGTGCTAGTCACAGTGTTCTACTTAGAAAACAAAAATCAACAAGTCCTTAGAAGAAGTTTGCTATCTAAGTAGTTCTCAATCGGAAGGCATAAGAGTATTCTCTCCATCTTTGAACATATCTGGGGGCGGTTTGGTTTGTTCCAATGACCTGGGGGACATTACAGGAACACTGTGGAAAGATTTGCATAAAGAATAATTATCCAGCCCTAAGCAGTGTTGTCTCCATTGATAAACAAATGCTAGACAAAGAATAAGTACTAATCGCAGTGATTTATTATATACCATACTGTCTTATGCACCTTGCCTGCATTGTTCAATTTAAGCTCACCTTGACACTTTGGTCAAAACTGTCTCTGCTTTCATGAATGGCTGAAAGGAGAAAGTCTTTCAAGGATATGTTGCTAAGTAAATGGCAGGACCAATGTTTAAACAGTGTCCTAGATTAGACCCCAGAACCTACAATTTTAATAACTGGACCATAGAGTTTCTTAAGCTGAAGATAAAAGGGAACCTGGAGATCATGCTCGAGCAACCCAGAGGGCACCTACTATGATTTAGTCATCTGTCTTCCTTATTAAACCTAGTATAAGGACTGCCAAAATGCCTTTCCTTTATCTGTCTTTTTATTTAGTCTAGTCCTTCTCATTTTTATAGATCAAGAAACGTGAAGTTCAGGAAGGTTAAGTCCTTCTAATATTTGGCAGAGCTGAGATTAGAATCTAAGGAAAGTGGCCTAGCCATTATGGAAAACGGTTATGATAATTACTCAAAAAGTGAAAGATAAAATCTCCCATAATATCAGGCATCCCCACTTCTGGGAAATAAACCAAGGAAATGAAATCAGTATGTTGAAGAGCTCTCTGTACCCCAGTGTTCATGGCAGCATTATTTGAAACTACCAAGAAATAGAAGAATCTGTGTCAATTGACAGATGAATAAAGGTGGATAAGAAAAATATGGTGTGTGTGTATAGACATATATATATTCAGATGTATTCTATATGTATATGTATGGTGGCATTCAGCCATGAGAAAGAAGGACATCCTCCTGTTTGTAACAACATGGATGAAGCTTGAGGGCATATGCTGAGTGAGATACTTCAGATAGAGAAAGACAGATACTGTACGATCTCACTTATATGTGGAATGTAAAAATGCCAAACTCTTGGAAGAATGTTTGTTGTTTGGGGGGGGGAGGGGGTTGGGGAGTTATTTGTCAAAGAACATAAACATACGATGACTAAGTTCGGGGGTCTAATATATAGCATAGTGACTATAATACCATCGAGTAATGTAATGTATACTTGAGAGTTGTTAACAGAGTAGATCTTAAATGTTTTGACCACAAAAAGAAAGAAAAGGGTAATTATACGAGGTGGAAATTGTGTAAACTAACCTTATTATGGAAATTCTTTTACAGCATACTTTGTTGAAGTTTTTTAGTTGCTCAGTCAAGTCTGACTCTTTTGAGACCGCATGGACTATCACCCATCCGGCTCCTCTGCCCCTGGGATTTCCCAGGCAAGAATACTGGAGTGGGTTGCATTTCCTTCTCCAGGGGATCTTAGTGACCCATGATCATACCTGTGTCTCCTGCATTGGCAGGCTGATTCTTTACCACTGAGCCACCTGAGAAGTTTCTAGTATATACATGTATCAAATAATCACATGGTATGCCTTAAACTTCCACAATATTCTATATCAATTATATTTCAGTAAATCTGCAAAAAATGCAGAGTGCATCCACCACTTTAATAAAAAGAAGAAAGCAAAGAATGGATTTGACAATTTGGCAGGAGCCAGCAGCTCTACATGCCTATCTCTCTTAGTTTAATCACTTTCCTAGTCCCTCAGTCCCAGATATCTGTTTACATCAGCTGTTGGCAAACTTTTTTCCAACAAAGGCCAGGTAGTGAATATTTAAGGCTTTGCCGGTTATATGGTCTCTGTCACAATTGCTCTCTGCAGTTTTAACAAGAAAGTAACAAAAAAAATATTTTAATTAAAGAAAGTCAGTTCAGTTGCACAGTCGTGTCCGACTCTTTGGGACCCCATGAATCACGGCACCCCAGGCCGCCCTGTCCATCACCAACTCCAAGAGTTTACTCAGACTCACGTCCATCGAGTCAGTGATGCCATCCAGCCATCTCGTCCTCTGTCGTCCCCTTCTCCTCTTGCCCCCAATCCCTCCCATCATTAAGGCCTTTTCCAATGAGTCAACTCTTCGCATGAGGTGGCCAAAGTATTGGAGTTTCAGCTTCAGCATCAGTCCTTCCAGTGAATACCCAGGACTGATTTCCTTTAGCATGGACTGGTTGGATCTCCTTGGAGTCCAAGGGACTTTCAAGAGTCATCTCCAACACCACAGTTCAAAAGCATCAATTCTTCGGTGCTCAGCTTTCTTCACAGTCCAACTCTCACATCCATACATGCCCACTGGAAAAACCATACCCTTGACTAGACAGACCTTTGATGGCAAAGTAATGTCTCTGCTTTTGAATATGCTATCTAGGTTGGTCATAACTTTCCTTCCAAGGAGTAAGCATCTTTTATTTCATGGCTGCATCAACATCTGCAGTGATTTTGGAGCCCAAAAAAATAGTCTGACACTGTTTCCACTATTTCCCTATTTGCAATGAAGTGTTGGGACTGGATGACATGATCTTAGTTTTCTGAATGTTGAGCTTTAAGCCAACTTTTTCACTCTCCTCTTTCACTTTCATCAAGAGGCTTTTTAGTTCCCCTTCACTTTCTGCCATAAGGGTGGTGTCATCGCATATCTGAGGTTATTGATATTTCTCCCGGCAGTCTTGATTCCAGCTTGTGTTTCTTCCAGTCCAGCATTTCTCATGATGTACTCTGCATAGAAGGTAAATAAGCAGGGTGAAATATACAGCCTTGACGTACTCCTTTTCCTATTTGGAACCAGTCTGTTGTTCCACGTCCAATTCTAAGTGTTGCTTCCTGACCTGCATATAGGTTTCTCAAGAGGCAGGTCAGGTGGTCTGGTATTCCCATCTCTTTCAGAATTTTCCAGTTTATTGTGATCCAGACAAAGGCTTTGGCATGGTCAATAAATCAGAAACAGATGTTTTTCTGAAACTCTCTTGCTGTTTCAATGATCCAGCAGATGTTGGCCATTTGATCTCTGGTTCCTCTGCCTTTAGTAGCTGTAGAGTATTTGTAAACAAATAAACATGGTTGTGTTCCAATAAAACTTTATATGTAAGAACATATAAAGTTGGTGTGTCAGATTTGACCCATGAATCATACTTGCTGTTCCTTGGTCTATTTCCTGTGGTAGACTTTGTGCTTTTTAGATCAATTGATACTTGAATCATCACTGATACCTTGGAATAAGACTGGTAAACATTTAGAACAGTATTCTTCAAACTGGCAGTTCACTGGAAGGCTTGAGAACTGTTTTTAGAATGTAGATTCCTGAGTCCTGCTCCTAAAGATTCTAATACAGAATGTCTGGGAAAGAGCCTCAGCATGTGTACTTCTGGCCCCCGGCTCTATATGTATACCACAGAGTTTGAAAACCCTAAGTGTATGGCTTCACTAGATAACTTTGCAAAGACATAATATGAAATAAATCTCTCTGTAGTTTGTTTCACCCACAATCCTAGCTCCACGCCGGAACGTCTGGTTTAATGAACAGACTATCCATTCCATCTCCAAACCTTGTGTCATTGCACCCTTTCCTGTCTTATTTAGAGGCAGACACATTTAAGTGAAATTCATCACCATCAGAATACTAATGTGCCATAAGCCAAAGTCAGGATATTTATTCAACAGAATGCAGTTACCAGTAGAAGTTTATGTTCTAAATGGCGTGACTGTAATCGAGTGTAGGCTTTTTAATCCCTGGTGATTTTTGTTTCATTTGATTTGTGATGAGTGGAAAGCAGGCATGGTTGCTGGGGGCTGGCAAAGCAAGAATAAAGGGGAAATAGCCCCATGGCCACTACAGGCAGTTTTCAACTGCAATATGCCACTAAATCTCCATCACCACCGGGTGGCTCTACATGATTCTGTTAATTGACTTTTTCCCCGAGTAGAGTGAGGGCTTATTTTGCATCAACACAGTTCCATTGTCTGATGATTGTTGTTGGTAATGTCAACTAAACTGAAGATATTTCAGCATCCTCATCCACAGGCATCATTGCTGTGACTTTGGAGTAAGAGTGGTCAAGTGTACAGAAGGACAGCCTGCAGAAGACATGGTACTATGCTCACTGAGCTGGTATGGACGGGATGGTTGGGAAGGTCTCTGCACAGAAATGATAGTATCCCCTTCCCGGTGCATCATATCCAAAGGTACTGAGGTTGGTGTTTAGTTGCTCAGTTGTGTCCAACTCCTTTGCAACCCCATGGACTGTGGCCCGCCAGGCTCCTCTGTCCATGGGATTTTCTAGGCAAGAACACTGGAGTGTGTTGCCATTTCCTTCTCCAGGGGCCCTTCCTGACCCAGGGATTGAACACTCAGACCCATGTGTCCTGCATTGGCAGGCAGATTCTATATGGCTGAGCTACCAGGGAAGCTCCAAAAAGGTACACGAGGTTGACACATTCTATTACTGGTGACGTAGACTTTGACCATGTGTTTAAGGTGGTGTCTGTGAGGTTTCTCCAGGGTAGATTTAAATGTCAACTTTGTAATTAGTAAGCATCTTGTAGGGAGATCCTCCCAAGTGTGTGAATTAGTGAGTTGGTTTTCAGGAAATATCCAAAATGAACACATTTAACTCTGTGCATATGAATGATGTGTATCAGAGAAACTGATGGCTGAAAGGGGTTATATGTGAACGAATCTTAAAGTCCCTCATTTGAGATAGAAGGGTTCACCTAAAAGCCAGCTGAGAATGTCATCTCAGATGTGGGATGACCAGCAGCCCAATCCATCTCCTCACCTCAGATTGCTTTATTCCTTCCTGACTGCCGTTAGGATGTACCATGTATCCAGAGTTCGTTGATCTCTGATTACGTTTGTGTTATAGTAGAGGAAGAATCCATTCAAGTCTTCCTCTACTTCCCAGCCAATTAACATAATTGTTGTTTGGTCTGTCAGTGTCTCTCTTTCTGCCCCTCTGCAGTGAGAGATCTGTTTTCACTAACTTGGCCCATGGATTTTTTTTCTGATACAGAACTGAGAGACAGTAATGAAGAAATGAGAAGAAAGGGGAAAGATCCTTGTATACTGGGCCAGTTCCTAGGCTTCCGTTTGCTAGAGAATCCAGGTGAAGAGAAGAAAAAAGAAAAAAAGAAAAGTCAGTGACACTGTTGATGTACAAAAGAAAGAGCTAAGAGCTGAGAAGAAGAGCAGAAAGAGCCTGATTGACTTAGAATCTTGTAGAGCATTTTGTGACTGCCCCAGGAGGTGGCTCGCGGGTGAGTGGCCAGAGTGCTCTGCATCTTGGTGGTGAAGAAACGCACAGTCAGCAGGTGACATGTAAGCACACAACAGCCCATGGAGTGGTGCAGCTGATGCCTCTGAGAGTGTGTGCCCCCAGAGCGTGCGCCCCCAGAGACAGGCCTCTGGGAAGAAGACCCTGTTCAGTCACCCATGTGTTCAGTGGCTCCTTGAACCAGGGAACCAGGGAATGCTGACAAATCTAGTATTTTTGATAATCAGCCAGTCCCTGGAGTCAAACCCACATATCAAAAAACTTAGGGTAAAAGAGGGACTTCCCTGGTGGTCTAGTTGTTAAGACTTCACCTTCCAGCACAGGGGGTTGCAGGTTCAGTCCCTGGTTGGGGAGCAAAGATTCCACGTGCTTCCAGACCAAAAACCAGAATATAAAACGGAAGCAATATTGTAACAAGTTCAATAGACTTAAAAATGATCCACACGAAAACATTTTTAAGCACCTCACACATCGGGGCCCTTCCCCATGGGAGAAGGAGAGAACCCAACTCCTGCAGGATATTCAAGAAACTCATCTGCATGGGGACCTGAGCGCACTGCACACCGGCTGGTCCACAGGACTTATTAGCCTATCCCAGACGGCCCGGTCCCATTAACACTGGCTGCAGGGATCAAAAGTTCCCTTTGACCCTTCTGAAAATATCAGCTAATATCAGTGCAGGGGATAATACACTCTGCATGTCTGCCATGCAGTGCAGCAGTTGTTGCTCTTGGGAACGATTGTGCTAATTCTTAGGTCATTAATGCCAAGTACTACATGACTACCCACTTCTCTAACTAGAGAGAACGCCAAACAGTGTGTGATACATCTTTCTGGAGCATAAAGTTTATTAAGACTATGAAAAACCAAGGAGTTGACCAGCATTATCCCCTCCCCGACCAACATGGAAGACAGGAGTGTGGGGGATGGGGGATATGCTCCAGGGGACAGTCCAGTCTCTGAAGTTTCACCCAGCAGGGGAGGAGGGGCAGCCAGGCCAGGATGGTGCCTCTTCTGGTTGCCCAGACCACTCCAGAGCATCCTCCGAGCTGGCCAGGGTTTTGGAGAGGGGGCTTTCCTGAAGGCAGTGGAGGTGCTGGATTTGAATCCCGTCATCCAGGTGGGAACATGACCAGGTCCCAGGGAGCTTGGCAGGTCATCCAGTTGCTATTTCTGGTGTTACTTTATTAGCCCTGTTGCTGGGTAGCCCACAGCAAAGATATTTATATGGACATCTCCATATTCCCTTAGCAACCCCCTTCTTTCTCTGGGCGAGGCCAGAGGGAGTGACTGGGGACGTGTTCTCGAGCAGCCCAACAAGGGTGGAGCTTCCGGCATCAGGCACGTCCGGGAGGCAGTGCGTTCCTGCAGGGACTTTGCCACTGATGTTATGAGTACAATCGTGCTGCAGGCATCACGGGTGCTGTGGTTGTCGTGTGTGCCGTGGGTTCTGTAGTCGCTGTGGGCGACGCGGGTCCACGGGTGACACTGGTGTCATGGTCCCCTTGGTGTCACGTGTATCACAGTTGCCGTGGGTGCCATCCGTGTCACGGGCGCCCCTGGTGCCATGGGTGACGTTTGTAGCCTGAGTATTGTGGGTGCCATGGTCACCACTGGTGCACGGGTGACCCTGGTGTCACAGGTACCGCGGGTGCCATGGTGTCATATATGTTGCAGGCCCTAGTGGGGTCCCAGGTGCTCAGGGCGTCATGGGTGAGGCTGGTGTCACAGGTGCCCCTTGTGTCATGGGTTCCACAGGCGTCATGGGTGAGGCCGGTGCTGCTGGTATCATAGCTATCATGGGTTCACTGGCGTCACGGGCATCACTGAAGTCATGGATGATGCTGGTGTCATGGGTGAGGCTGGTGTCACGGGTGACACTCGTGTCATGGGTATCGTGGGTGCCGTGGGTGCCATCTGTGTTGCAGGCACCTGCAGTGTCCCAGGAGCTTAAGGCATCGCAGGTGAGGTTGGTGTCACAGGTGTGGCTGATGACACGGAAGCCCCTAGTGTCACGGTTGCGCTGGTGTCATGAGTGCCTGTGCTGTCCCGGGTGCTTGGGGCGTCACAAGTGAGGCTGGGATCCCAGGTGTGGCTGGTGTCCCGGGTGCTTGGGGCGTCACAAGTGAGGCTGGGATCCCAGGTGTGCCTGGTGTCCCGGGTGCTTGGGGCGTCACAAGTGAGGCTGGGATCCCAGGTGTGCCTGGTGTCCTGGATGCTTGGGGCGTGACAGGTGAGGTTAGTATCACACGTGTGGCTGCTGCCACACCTGCCGCAGGTGCCGCAGGTGAGCCTGGTCTCGCACGTGGCATGGTGGTCTCCGGTGTGATTGGGGGCTTGGGCGCTGCTGGCATCGCGGGTGTTGTGGGTGGAGCGGCCTGGGCTGGGGGTGACGGTCCTCGCCTCCGGGCAGGGTTGGGGAGTGGCAGGCTCTCTGGGCTTCTCCCTTGACTCCTGGTTCTCCTGGTGCTGAATGGTCTCTCAAAGCCAGTCGGGAATAAGCATGGACTCCTCAGGGCTAGCGGGAGGCGTATGTTCTTGGCTGCTGAGGTTGGAGGAGATAGCCGGCCTCACAGTGATGGTGCGGGCCCTCACCTTGGGTTCATTCATGGGCATGCTGTCACTACCACTGAGGACTTCTAAGTCCTGGATCTGGTCCCTCCACCAGCCCAGTATCATCGCCACTCTTTCTGGTGTAGAATACATCAGTTGGGGAGAGCTGTCTACCCCCTTGGAGGCCACAGGCCGCACGACAGAGGCGGAGGCCCGAGGCCCAGGAGGTGTCATGGCTGGGAGTGCTCTTCACAGGCTGGTGGGAGTGGCGCCTCCTGGCCCATGTTCACTCATGCATGCTGCCCAGCATCATTCTAAAGCGCCTCTGTTGGTGGGAGGAGCGTTACATTCTATCTATTAAGTCTGTTATCTCAGAGGATATTTGGGCTCATGGTACTGCCGTCCTCCTGTGTGAAGGATCTGTATAATGCTTAATATGAGCCACCTTTTTGCGGAGATGGCCATGAGGTCCGGCATCCTAACTATACTACCAGCCCTCACTAAGAGTGCTAACTGTACTAACAGTGATGAGGATGCTAACAATACTATAGAACTGTCAGGCTGGCTTATTTCTTTTTCTCGTTTCTTGGTTTGTCGCAACAAAATTTTGGAGTGATGGACCAAAAGGTGTGGAATAGCAGACAAGTTACAGCTCAGTTCAACTCAAGCAGACAGATCTTTTATTAGTCAAGCACCCCAAAAGAGTCCTCCTCACCCTGTTGACCCTCTTGGCTTCCCCTTTTTACATTTCCTTTTGATTATGCCCAGGTGAAATAGGGCTTGTACCCACCACCAGTCAATGAAAGGGAATGCAAATGGGCATATGCTCAAGGCCGACTGACAATTATAAGTTTTCTAACAGCTGGCTGTGTTATTTATGTCTTCCCATAATTCTATCTGTTAGATGTCGAATATTCATGAGTCCTTAATGGTCTCCTAACTGCCTAAGGTTACTAGGAGAAACCCCTGTGGTCTTTTTGTATCCATGGTGTGCCTAGGTCGCATGTGCAGGAGTTGAAAAGTCTCTATGGTTATTTTGTAATATATCTGTGCGCTTTCCTGGGTGTGTTTGGAATGCAGTTTAGAGATCAGTTTACATCCCTTTCATCCAGGCCTCGCTTCAAGTTGCTCATGTTTAACTTCCTACATAACAGTCCCCCCTCACGTGTATGGACCCTAGTTCACTGGGGAAATGGGTGTCATTCATTCTGGCTACTTCCTGCTGAGTTGGGGCAGTGAGGGGCCTTGGGTGGTCATCACTGACTAGCTGTCATTAGATAGTTGGGCACATGGTACTGCCCTCTAAGCACATGCTGCCGCAGCTCCCAGAAATCTTGTCCCCCGAAGGGGAGGGATCCAGTTCCCATGGTGTACAGGACATCGACAAGGCTTCACACATCCTCTCTGGGCCTGTGTAAGGCATCCCCAGGAAGATTTCTGGGGCCATGAATGCGGGGCTGCCACAGAAAGTGTCTAGCTTGTTTCATGAGTTCCACTGGTTGCTGAGGCCAAAGTTGGAGATCTTCACGTTGTTGTTGGCATCAAAGAGGAGGTTGCCCAGCCTCACGATGTTCGGCTGGTTTACTACTTTTAGGCATCAACCTCTCGAAAGTGTTAATTGAGGCTGTAGTCGGTCTGTTTTGTTACTGGCCTTGATGGCTACCACTCCACTGGTAAGAACATGCCGGGCCAACTTCACTTTGGAAAAGTGGCCTTTACCAGTTGTGTGAGGGATCTCTATAGTGCTTAATATGAGTAATATGTTAGCGGAGATGGCCATGAGGTCCGGCATCCTAACTATACTACCAGCCCCCACTAAGAGTGCTAACTGTACTAACAGTGATGAGGATGCTAACAGTACTATAGAACTGTCAGGCTGGCTTATTTCTTTTTCTCGTTTCTTGGTTTGTCGCAACAAAATTTTGGAGTGATGGACTGAAAGGTGTGGAACAGCAGACAAGTTACAGCTCAGTTCAACTCAAGCAGACAGATCTTTTATTAGTCCAGCACCCCCAAAGGAGTCCTCCTCACCCTGTTGACCCTCTTGGCTTCCCCTTTTTACATTTCTTTTTGATTATGCCCAGGTGAAATAGGGCTTGTACCCACCACCAGTCAATGAAAGGGAATGCAAATGGGCATATGCTCAAGGCTGACTGACAATTTTAAGTTGGCTAACAGCCGGCTGTTTGTTTATGTCTTCCCATAATCCTGTCTGTTAGATGTCGAATATTCATGAGTCCTTAATGGTCTCCTAACTGCCTAAGGTTACTAGGACAAACCCCTGTGGTCTTTTTGTATCCACGGTGTGCCTAGGTCACATGTGCAGGAGTTGAAAAGTCTCTGTGATTGATGTGTCTGGGAAGGAGTTTAGAGGTGAGCTTACATCCCTTTCAGCCAGGCCTCCCTTCAAGTTGCTCATGTTGAACTTCCTACGTAACAGTCCCCCTCAAGTGTATGGACCCCAATTCACTGGGGAAATGGGTGTCATTCATTCTGGCTACTTCCTGCTGAGTGGGCAGTGAGGGGCCTTGGGTGTCCATCGTTTGCTAGCTGTCAATGAGGAAGGCCAGTAAGGGCTGCTGCTGTCTATCCAAGGGAGAGTGGCTTGAGGAAGTCATCAGAGGGGTCAGGGGTTGATATCCATGTTGTATCAGAAGTTGAGCCTGTATTTAGTTGACCTGCTGCTGCTGCTGCTGCTAAGTCGTGTCGGTCGTGTCCGACTCTGTGCGACCCCACAGACGGCAGCCCACCAGGCTCCTCTGTCCCTGGGATTCTCCAGGCAAGAATACTGGAGTGGGTTGCCATTTCCTTCTCCACTGTTGACCTGAGAAGAAGTAAATTAAGTTGAGGAAAGTGGGAGCAAACTGAATTTTAGGTAGAACTGTATCCTTGATTGACTGAAACCAGGTTGCTGTGGTGACCTTGTCCAGGATTTGATTAGTTTTGAATAAGTTTTTGGTGCTCAGGCCTGACCTATTGATATAAGTGAGCTTTTTAAGAATTGGGTTAGACCATACCACAGCTAGTCTTATTGAGCGTGTTCATGATTTCTGTGGCGGCTAGACTTAAGGAGTGTATATAAGAGTAATAGCACCAGAGATACATGAACCACATCGGGGTGTCCTGAGTATGGTCTTATGGGAACCGATAAGAGATATGAAATCGATCTCCCTGACTAACATAAACTAAGAGAGAGAAAACGAAGTAGGCCAGACTGAACACAAGCACCATCCCAAGAAAGCTTATCCCCAGGAGCTTAACTTTTTGGATACTCATCCGAATGACACTTATCTGTAGCCCTGAATAGATATCAGAGGTCTTCCAGAGGCTCACAGGTATATCGAGGATCTTCCCCTATTTTATTCCACAACCTTGAGAGTGGTGAATCCAGGAGTCAGGCCTTGGTAACTGGACCGCTGTGGAGGTCGAGAGTGTTGTGGGGTAAGGGCCCTTCCGTGTGGGCTGGATTTGACCTTTTGGGGAAGCATCTTTCCAAACCTTAATTAGTAGGAGGGGCATATAGTGGAGGTCCCTCAGATTCCTTCGGGTCCTGGTTGACACCCCACAATCACATTCTTATTGGAATTACCCAATGACCATATTGTAATTTTTAAGGGTTTGGGTTTCTAGATCTAAAAAGAGGTCATTGTCATAAACAAATGGTCTCTGATATAACATCTCATAAGGGCTAAAACCAACCTGTTCTTTTGGAGCAATGTGAGTTTGCTGCTGCGGCTGCTGCTGCTGCTGCTGCTAAGTCGCGTCAGTCATGTCCGACTCTGTGCGACCCCATAGACGGAAGCCCACCAGGCTCCTCTGTCCCTGGGATTCTCCAGGCAAGAACGCTGCAGTGGGTTGCCATTTCCTTCTCCAATGCATGAAAGTGAAAAGTGAAAGTGAAGTCACTCAGTCGTGTCCGACTCTTAGCGACCCCATGGACTGTAGCCTACAAGGCTCCTCCATCCATGGGATTTCCCAGGCAAGAGTACTGGAGTGGGGTGCCATTGCCTTCTCTGAATGTGAGTTTGGAGGAGGGCTATTGGTAAAGCCTCCTTCCATACAAGGGAGGTCTTCTGGATTCTTTTTTATTGCCAATTTTAAGAATTGGTTGGCTGCTTTTCAGTTGTACAATTTCAAGAAACATACTTGACCTCTCTGTATTTTTTTTTTTTCACTAGTAAATTCAAACTACTGATTGTATTTACTTCACTGGCTTGTTGTGAGGATTAAAGGTTTTTGAACAGAAACTGGCTTATAGAAATCAGTTATTAAAAAGTTTTTGAAATCAATTCTGACGAGTCTGGGAATCACTGGGTCACTTGGATAAGGTCCTAGCTTATCTGAGTCATAAGCATGGTTTTGCCAAACACTGTGTACAGTGGACCAGGTTATGCCCTTTTGAGGCCCTTCACGCCTTTCTCACAGGATCTCAGTCCTAGAACTAGCTTGTGTTATCTATAAAATGGGGGAAATGAAGCGTTATCCAAAGTCAAGCATTTGAATGGGAAGATTTCTGGAAGATCCATCCCCTCTCCAAAACCTCTGATATTTTGAATCATTCTGGATTCTTACAAACTCATTGTAGCTTCTTTGGCTCTATGAAATATGAAACATTGATTTAATCCCCACTATATTGCTCAAATATTAGGTGAGGGTTTAAGAGAGATGCTTCATCTTATTGGAAGAAGGAGTACTTTGTAAGCCAGGATAAATATATACCTTGATTGACTGGTTAAACACATTTGGGCTCACTTTTCTTTCTCCCTTAAGATTGTTCTCTCCTTTTACCCATTCCCCTGTATGTCCCTCCCTCTGCTATTTCCTCAAGTCCCAGTCAATACCCTTGAGAATACAGGCTTCTGATGCTTCTTCTCTGTCAGGAGCAGGGTTTTTAATCTGCAGTGCATAGTTGCCTGCAGTGTCTAAGGTGGTAGTTATCAGAGGAGCAGAACAGAGGTCTTATAGAGTTGTCCATCACCTTCCTCCTCAACTAGTATAGACAGCCTGTGTCTGTTGACTTGCGACTTAAACATGGCAGGATAGCTACCACTTCCTGAGCTTCTTTATGCATCTTATGGTTACTTAATCCTCTTTGAACCCAGGCGAGGGAGCTCAGAATCCCCATGGTTGGTGTGAGCAATATAGTGACAAACTGATTCTGAAAGAGACATTTCCTAGGGGGCAGGAAAGTAGCATCCTGTGCAACCATAAGAAGACCCATTCTCCTGTATTAATGAGTGAGACTTTCCTGAGTACTGTGTGCCAGGCTCTGTGCTAGGTGCTGGGGATGTGAGTGAGCAAAACAAGTCCAGGTCTCTGTGATAGTAACGCTAGTTTTCTGGAGGAGACTTATTGGGTAAGAGATTACACAGTTCAGTTCAGTACTCAGTTGTGTCCAACTCTGTGACCCCATGGGCTGTAGCACACCAGGCCACACAAGTGTTTGTCAAATTGCAGTGGTGTTAGGTGCTCTCAGAGAAAAGTTGTACAAATAATTATTGACTCCTATTGATGTGGGGTGCTAAAGAAGATTACAGGGTGATTGGTTCATCTTGTCCTTACCCCAGGTCCTTCCACACACCCAGGTGACAAAGTTTCAATGTCATTTCGTGGTTCTGGACTTTTTGCAAAGGGGAAGGTTCAGATCATGGGTCTAGATGAAATGGGGTTTGAGGTTTCAATAAGGAAAGAACCTGGGAACAAGGAGTAGAATCTTCTACCATGAGCTGATGCCTCTGCGTGATTGGCTTAGCTCCGGGGACTGGAGAAACATGGAGCATGGATGGTGAGTGACATCTGGACTCATCAGATTCACACAAGGACCCTGGGAAAATCTCTGAAGTTTGTTCAGGGGATCCCAGTAAAGTATACGCTTGACTGAGGAGCTGACATATAGCTGGGATGGGTATCCTCTCATACCTGACTTGCAGCTTTTCAGATGGACATTGAAGGGAAGTGTGTGGGGGCGGGGTGGCTATCAGGTGCCCCTTTGCAGGGATCCACACCAGGCCCCTCAAGATCTGTGGGCTGATCGATATTACAGCTTTCTCACCTAGCTGACTCGTTGACTGTTAGGAATGGAAAGGGGTTTGAGGTGATTCAAGTGAATGGTTCTCATACCTGAAACTGGAATCACTCTGAAGCTTGATAAAAATAGAGAAACGCAGGGTGTAGACTTACTGGGACAGATTTAGGATGATCTCAAGAGATAAGGATTGGGAATCTGTATATTTTTATATGTTCAGACTAAATGCCAAGTAAGGGGAGTCTGTGGGCAAACATGAGCCAATCAGAAAGGGCCCCTGGTGGCTCAGATGGTAAAGAATTTGCCTGCAATGCAGGAGACCTTGATTTGACCCATGGGTGTGAAGATCGCCTGGAGAAGGGAATGGAAACCCCCTCCAGTATTCTTACCTGGGGAATTCCATGGACAGAGGAGCCTGTTGGGCTACAGTCCATTGGGTTGCAGTAGTTGGGCCTGACTGAGTGACTAACACATTATTCTGTTCATTAATTTTAAATAAAGTTATCATTACTGGAATATTACTTCAGAAAAATCACAATTTAAATCTTTGCATTAATGTATGATTCCCAGAACCAGATCAGAATACTTTGAATACTATTCCTCTTTGGGAAACTAAATGCCTCTTCCTAATCCTGAGGATGAATTTTTAGTTAAGGTGCTCACTATTTCTGTGGGAAAAGTGTGTGTGAGTGTGTGTGTGTGTGTGTGAAAGCATGCTCACAGAATGTTTTCAGCAGTTGTTTCCAGAGAGTAGGTGAGGTGAGCCCTGTCGTTTCAGATGTCCTTTGACATGGCCCAGTGTGGGTTCTCTCAGTTCCGTCTGGATTGCACGGATGAGAGGCAGAGCAGCATGTAGGTGAGCTGCTTTCTTCAATGTTAAAGGCTGATTGTCTGTATTTGCTCAGTCGTGTCCGACTCCTTGCAACCCCATGGCCTATATATAGGCCGTGGTAGTCCAGCAGGCTCCTTTGTCCTGAAATTTTCAGGCAGGAATACTGGAGCAGCTCTCCACTTTCCTTCTGCAGGGATCTTCCCTACCCGGGGCTCAAACCCATGTCTCTGTGTCTCTCGCATTGGTAGGTGTATTCTCTACCACTGGCTCCACCTGGGAAGCCCCTTAAAGGCGATTATTGTTGACCTAAAAAGGACACTATTTGCCACCATAACTATTGTAAAAGGCATTCATTGACTCCATCAGCAATTAACAAATAGTTAGCCCAGGCCACGTGCCAGATAACTCTTTCTGTTCTAGGGATTCAGAGATAATTAGGGCCTGGACATTAGTCATATGGGACCACCAAGGTTTTGAGTTTAGTTGGGGAAGTCTATTTAGGTGAAAAGGCTGTTGTTCCACTGCAGTGTGGTTAGGTGTTTATAGTTAATTCTCTAGCCCTATCACTTGAAAAGTGTTCATTGAATGCAAAGAACACACTGAGAGTAAAGTGGCCCTAGCACTGGAGGTCCAACACCTCTTTCAAGTCCTGTGTTCCCCATGAACACTTTGGGGAATTAATTCATTCTCCCCTAGGAACCCAGTCCCTATGGCTCCTGTAGAGCAGGGGTGAAGAGCTTTTAATTCAGCCACACATATGCTGTTTCCATAGATATATGACCAGAGTGACTAATTCATCAAAAGTAAGTTTCTAAAGCCTAATAGTATCTATGAGCTGATACACACTTCCTTTGAAATTGATATATTTTTTCCTCTTAAAAAATACCAGGAATTATCTGAGAAGTCTTTAAAAGTCATTCAGTTTATTCCCATTTATTCTATTGCTATGCATGAGGAATACGCTAGGAGTTTTACATAGGTGATTTTAGTTGACTAACAATTTTGTGAGACTTTGATTATCTCCAAATGGGGAAATAGAAGCATAGATAGCTGAAGTAATTTGCCAAGAAGACAAAGGCAAAATAACAGAATCAGGGTTCAAATTTAAGTGTGTCTAATTCTAAAGTCCAGAGTTAAGAAAAAAAAAAAAACTTCTCTACGCTGTCTATTTTGATCCTATATAGACACATAGTGTGTAGTATTGGAAGCTGTCATTCATCATCTGAATTTTAGGACCACTTAGAGAATATCTGATCTTGAGTCTAAAATATAAATCCTGTCTATAAAGATTTTGATTTGTCTTCAGACATATAGCAAGCATCTACGGAGCAAGTATTTGACATTGTGTGTGCATACATATATGCCACACACATACAGGACACAGCCATCAAAGAGCCAGCTGTGCAGCCAGAGACACACAAGACAGGATAAGATTCTTTTATATTGCAAAAATATCACCCAGCTTCTCCGGCATCCCCTCTGGTGGACTTTGCAGATTATCAAGATTTCTTGTTAATCTTGTTGGTCGTGCTTTCCATGTTCCTGGTACAAACAGTGTGTCTAATATACTACATTTTGTGGAAAACAAAGGATGAGATACACAGACACACGTACACATATAGTGATTTTTTTCCCCCATGATTTTTGCATGTACAGATCCCTGTAAGTTTACTTAAAAAATTCATAAACATGGTTGCCTCTGAGTTGGAACGGAAGTACCAAAGGTGGGAAAGAGAATAAGTATGCATTACATGTTCTTTTATACTATTTAAACCTTTAAATCACAGTATGGATTCCTTATTCAAAAAAATAAACTATTGAGCATACAAACAAATGTAAAAACAGACTCTGTTCCTGTGTCCATCTTACCTTCTGGTGTTTCTATATTGGTTCCCGTGAGTGAATGGTTGATTCTGAATGTGATTTTCTCTGAGAGCATTTATGATACGGTTGGAGGGTGTTTATGGTTATTGGAGAGAAGCAGATTGATGGAAGCCTGTTGAAGGTGGGGAGGATGGAAATGCTTCAGAGGAAAATTCCTCCAGCCTCAGTCAGGAAAGGCCTGGGAGGGATGTGTCAGTAATTCTAGTAAATCAGTTAAGAAATAAACTGGACTCTTCATCCTGACACCTGACTGGAATGGGAGTATCTAGGGGTGTTAGGAGATTTGAACTGAATTTAGAGAATGTTTTTTGTTTGTATTGAAGATAAGATGACTGTACACACCAGAGTGACCCATGGCCACACAGCTGAGATGCAGACTTTCAAGGGCCGAGCTGGACTTTGTTCAGTACTTGCATGCAGTGGGACAGATGAGTTGTCATTTGGCTGGTCTCATCTCATGTACCCTTTAAACAATCATATCAAGTAACATCCCATTTTCCCTGTGCAGAAATTAGGACCGCAGAGTTAGGGGTTGGTCAGTTGGCCAAGATGTGACAGATGACATGCTGAGGTCAGAAGATGGCACCAAGGACTCCGATTCCAAACCCTGGGCTCTACCTAACACTGCCTGGAAGAAAAGAAGCCACCAGAAACCGGCAAATAATTATTCTAAGGTAGTGGCTGTCAGACACTGGCTACATGAGAATCTCCTGCATAGCTTTTTAAAGCACTTATTGCTAACCCCATGTTAGGGACGTTACATAGTCAGTCTTGCTTAGGCTTCAGAGACAAAGCTAAAAACAGGCCTCTGACCTTGCTTCTAACCTGCCTGGACACTGCCCTGACTGTGAGTGACCGGGAGTGAGTGCCTGCTGTGAGTGCAAGACTGGCAGCACCACAGACAAGATGGGAGGTGAATCTTGAGAGGGTTGAGCCCCTGGAGAGGGGCTGGCCAACCAAGCCCCAGGCCTGACAACGTTCCAAGCTGTACAAGACAAACAGCATTAACATGAACCCAGGCTTGCAATTTGCTCACTGACTACATGACTACATACTTCTCTAACCAGAGAGAACGCAAAGCAGTGCAATACATGTTTCTGGAGCATAAAGTTTATTAAGACAGAACCAAGAGAAGAACCAAGGAGTGGGAATAACTATCCCCACCACCACCAACATGAAGACAAGTGTAGGGGATGGGGGACATGCCCCAGGGTACAGTCCAGTCTCTGAAGTTTCAGCCAGCAGGGGAGGAAGGGCAGCCAGGCCAGGGTGGTGCCTCTTCTGGTCGCCCAGACCACTCCAGAGCATCCTCTGAGCTGGCCAGGGTTTTGGAGAGGGGGCTTTCCTGAAGGCGGTGGAGGTGCTGGATTTGAATCCCATCATCCAGGTGGGAACATGACAGGTCCCAGGGAGCTTGGCAGGTCATCCATTTGCTATTTCCGGCTTCACTTTATTAGCCCTCTTGCTGGGCAGCCCACAGCAGAGATATCTGGAGAGACATTTCCATATTCTCCCAGCCACCCCCTTCTTTTTCTTGGTGAGGCCAGAGGGAGTGACTGGGGACGTACTCTCGGGCTGCCCAACAAGGGTGGAGCTTCCTGTATCAGGCACATCTGGGAGGCAGTGGGTTCCTTCAGCGACTTTGCCATTGTTGTCATGGGTGCCACTGGTGCTGAGGGTGTCACAGGTGCCATGAGTGCCACCTGTGTCGTGGGTGCCCCTGGTGCCAGGGGTGAGGCAGCTGTCACTGGTGGCACTGGTGTGACAGTATCACGGTTGCCACGGGTGTCATGTACGTTGCAGGCCCCAGTAGGGTCCCGGGTGCTTGGGGCGACACAGGTGAGGCTGGTGTCCCGGGTGCTTGGGGCGTCACAGGTGAGGCTGGTGACCCGGGTGCTTGGGGCGTCACAGGGGAGGCTAGGGGTGACAGGTGAGGCTGGTGTCCCGGGTGCTGCAGGCGTCATGGGTGAGGCTGTGATCCCAGGTGTGCCTGGTGTCCCGGGTGCTGCAGGCGTCACGGGTGAGGCTGGTTCTCTGGTACCGCAGCTGTCGCAGGTGCTGATGGTGTGGCAGGGGCCCCCGGCGTCACTGGTGAGGCTGGTGTCACAGGTGTGGTTGCTGTCACGCCTGCCGCAGGTGCGGCAGGGGAGCCTGGTCCCGCACGTGGCGTGGCGGTCACCTGCGTGATCGGCGGCTCGGGCGCTGCTCTCACCATGGGTGTTGCGGGTGGAGGGGGCTGGGCTGGGGCTGACGGTCCTTGGCCCTGGGCACGGTGGGGGAGTGGCAGGCTCTCTGGTCTTCTCTCTTGACTCCTGGTTCTCCTGCTGCCCAGTGGTCTCCCAAAGCCAGGCGGGAATAAGGATGGACTCCTCAGGGCTGGCGGGAGGCATATGTTCTTGGCTGGTGAGGTCGGAGGAGATGGCCGGCCTCACCTTGATGGTGCGGACCCTCATCTTGGGTTCGTTCATGTCACTGACGCTGCTTCTGTCTAAGCCCTGGATTAGGTCCCTGCACCAGCCCAGTATCATCTTCACTGTCACCCCAGGGTGCTCACCACAGGCTGGCGGGAGGGGCTCCTCCTGGCCCATGTTCACCCATGCGTGCTGCCCAACGTCATCTAAAGTGCCTCTGTCGATAGGCTTGAGCGTTAGCATTCTTTCTAGTAAGTCTGTTATGTTGGTGGATAAATATTTGGGCACATGGTACTGCCCGCTAAGCACACGCTGCCGCAGCTCCCAGAAGTCTTGTCCCCCGAAGGGGAGGGATCCAGTTACCATGGTGTAGAGGACGACGCCGAGGCTCCACACATCCACCTCTGGGCCTGTGTAAGGCATCCCCAGGAAGAGTTCTGGGCCATGAACGCGGGGCTGCCGCAGAAAGTATCGAGCTCATTTCCTGGGTGCCACTGGTTGCTAAGGCCGAAGTCCGAGATTTTTATGTTGTTGTTGGCGTCAAGGAGGAGGTTGCCCAGCTTCAAATCCCGGTGCACCACGCCCCGCTGGTGGCAGTGCTGCAGAGCCGAGACCAGCTGGCAGAACAGGCCTCGGGCTTCCCCCTCCGTCATGCGGCCTTTGGCCTCCAAGTAGGTTTTCAAGTCTCCCCCGCTGACGTACTCCATTACGATAAACAGAGTCTCCTCAGTGTCGATCACTTCCAGTAGCTTAACAATATTCGGGTGGTTTACTGTTCTCAGGCTGTCAACCTCTCGAAACTGCTCCTTGACACTGGAGAGGCTCTGATTTGTCTTTTGGATGACCTTGATGGCTACCAGTCCCTTGGTCAGAGCATGCCAGGCCAACTTCACTTTGGCGAAGTGGCCTTCACCAATTGTTTCAAGGATCTCATAATGCTTTAGACGAGCAATCTTGTTAGTGGAGATGGCCATGAGGTCCTGTATCCCTAACTATACTAACTACCACTAAGCTATACTAATTACCTAACTATACTAACTGTAGCACTAACTATACTCACTACCGCTAAGCCCTCACTAAGAATGCGAACTGTTCTATCAAGACTGCGGATGCTAACAGTGCTAAAATCTATCCTAATGCTCACAACTATTCTAACAGTGCTAACACTAACTATGCCAGTAAACTCTTAACTATACCAACTTACGCTAAGTATACCAAGGATACTAACAGTGCTAACACTAACTATACTATCTATGCTAAGAAACTACTAGCTATACCAACTATGCTAACAATAGCAATGATACTCTCTGTACTAATACTGGCAACACTAACTAAAAAACAAATAATAAGATAAATGAGAAAAAGAACTAAGGGAAAAAAATGGTAAAAAACAGAAAAAATGAGGAGGAGAAACTAAAACTGAAAGAAAAAATGATCAGACAAATTAAAGAAAATGAGAAAAAGACAAAGGAAAAAGAGAAAAATAAAAAGGAGTAAAAGGAGAAAATCAACAAAATGGCAAAAACACAGGAAAAAGCTCGCTAACTCTAGGTCCAGCCGTCAGGTCACCAAAATCAGCTTCCTGGGCTCTGTGGACAAAAACCTGCACCCAGCTGGGGTCTTATAAAGGGTTTTTTGTGAGTTTCATCACAGTGATGCCCTGTGAGGTCAGAGCAAGAAATGGACCAATCGTGGCTGGGGATAAACCCAGTGGTTTTCTTCCTTTTCAGCTTCAAGGCCCCTTTACACTTAGGAAAAGGTCCCAAAGAGAGTTTTCTTTAAATATATTAGAGACTGGCATGCACTTTGTTAGAAATTAAAATCTGTGAGAGGCTCAGCAACTTTTTCATTTCTAGTTTGAAAATTAGTGATAAGTTAAAAGACCTCATAATGTCTACACTTGAAATATTCAGTTCTTCTTCCTTAAACTCTGGTCGCAAAGTGATGATTTAACTGACTCGATGAAACTGTAGGAAAATGTTCTATTGTGTGAGACACTGGTAAAGCACATTATTAATGTTTATGAAGCTGAGAGAATATTTGCCAGGAGTGTCAAGAGCAGATTTCTCATCGGAGCCTCAGAAGTGAGATGACATGGGTCCAGTGTCTTTGAAATGTTGAAGGAAAGAAGCCGTTAAGCAAGAATCCTATGTTTAGCAAAACTGCCCTTTGAAAATGAAACAGTGATTGAGGCATTCCCAGTTGATGAGAGCTGCGAGAATTCTCCGCCACCCGACCTTCCTGAGCCGGGAGTCCTTCAGGTTGGAATGAAAGATCCTCAGCAGTAACCCTGAGCCTTAGGAAGAGATGATCTCTGGTAAAAGAAGATGAATGGATGATTGGAAAAGCGAGGGCTACACTGCTGTAATTAACGTGGATAACCAGCAGGGCCCTACTGTATAGCACAAGGAATTCCACTGACTGAAATGTGGCAGCCTGGATGGGAGAGGAGTTTGGGGGAGAATGGATACACGTGTATGTATGGCTGAGTTCCTTTGTTGTCCACCTGAAATTACCACTTTGTTCATTAGCCATGTTGTTGTTGTTGAGTCACTTTGGTGTTTCCGACTCTTTGTGACCCATGGATGGCAGCATGCCAGGCCTCCCTGTCCGTCACCATCTCCTGAAGTTTGCCCAAGTTCATATCCATTGTGCCAGTGATGCCATCCAGCTATCTCATCCTCTGACGCCCTCTTCTCCTTCTGCTGTCAATCTTTCCCAGCTTCAGGGACCTTTCCAAAGAGTTAGCTGTTTGCATCAGGTGACCAAAATACTGGAGCTTCAGTATCAGCCCTTCCAAGGAGTATTCAGGGTTGATTTCCATTAAGATTGACTGGTTTGATCTCTTGCCTGTCCACAGGACTCCCAGGAGTATTCTCCAGCACCACAGTTTGAGGGCATCAATGCTTTTGCACTCTGCCTTCTTTACAGTCTAGCTCTCACAACCATACGTGACCACTGGGAAGGCTCTACAGACCTTTGTCGACGGAGTAACATCTCTGCTTTTCAACAGACAAAAAGATACGACACTGAAAGATGAGCATAAAAGTTTTAAAAAAAAGAAAAGGTAATACTATTGCAACTTTGATTTGAAGCTCCAGTTTTTGTTTTCAATTTGATTTGAGTCTAGTATATAATAAACATTTTTAATACTTTTTTTTTAATTTTGGGGGAAAATCTGATTGGTCTCTAAAATAAATGCATGTTTCTGACCTCAAGGATAGCATTTGTAAGTCTCCCCCAATATGAAGGTAAACCAGGGTCAGATCCCTTTGAATGCATCAGCTAAGTGACAGAAGCTACAGAATGAACTGATGTGAGGCAATAAACAGCAATGAGAGCAGACTTCAAGAAATGGAACGGACGAACACTAGCGATACTTGCCAGTAAGGTCTCTGAACCCGTATTCCGGATACCGCCTTGAATAATATAGTAAAAAATATCCAGTAAAATTTTTTGTCAAATGTGTAGACCCTGTATTAGTAATGGTCTGTGTGCATATGTGCTAAGTCACTTCAGTCATGTCCAACTCTTTGTATCCCTATAGACTATATAGCCCACCAGGCTCTTCTGTCTTTGGGATTCTCCAGTCAAGAATCCTGAAGTAGCTTGCCATGCCTGCCTCCAGGGGATCTTCCCAGCCCAGGAACTGGAATCAGCATCTCTTGTGTCACCTGCTTTGGCAGGTGGTTCTTTACTGCCAAGTGCTACCTAGTAAGCCCAAATAGTCTGCAGGGCACTGTAACAGAAAACACACTGCGGTGCTTGAACAGCAGAAATTTATATGTTTTTTCACAGTTCGAAGATTTAAGTCCAAATAAGGTGTTGTCAGGGTTGGTTTCGATCAGACTTCTCTTACTGGCTTCTACACAGCCGCCTTCTAGCATTGTTGTTGTTGTTAAGTCACTGAATGATGTCTGACTCCTCTGCAACCCATGGACAGGACTGTAGCCCACCAGGCTCCTCTGTCTACGTCATCCCATATCCTCTTCTGTGTACACACAAAATGAGAGTGTTCTGATGTTCTTCCTCTCCTTATAAGGACACTTTCCTATTGAATGAAGGCCCACCCTTTGCCTCATTTAACCACTACCTCCCTATAGAGCCTGTCTCCAAATAGAGTCACACTGGTGCTTAGGGCTTCAGAAATTACATTTTGAGGGAAAAACAGTTTGGTCTACAGCATTCTGCCAATTCATGTCCATCCTCATGTGCTATTAAAATACAGTAATCTCAATATCCCTAGATGTCTTAAGCCATTCAACATTGATTCCAAGTCTAAAGTCCCATTCAAATGTCACCTGATCAGGTATGGGTGAGAAGTGATGCATAAAATTAACCCTCACAGGACCCATAAAGAAAATATAACACTTTCTTGAAACATAAATAACATAAAAGTTGAACAAGTAAAGGTTCTCTCAGTGCTATAATGGAGCCCATTCCATTAAATGAACTGAAACAGTTATTTCCATTCAGATTGCTGTAGAATTCTTCTTTTCAGAACTTAGATAATTTTGATATTCATATGGAGAATGAGTGAGGACAAGAGATTTTGAGAAGAGCAGAATATGGGAAGTATAGAAAGACTTCCCTTACCTGGTGTCAAAGGGTCCTGCAAAGCTGTTATAAGTAAAATAGAGCAGCATCAGTGCATTTTGAGTCGACATGAGTCAACTCAAAATAGACATGAGTCATGGAGTATAATTAGAGTCCAGAAACAGACCCATGTTAAATGAGTTTAAAGTTCAGAAGCAGTTGATCATAGAGGGAAGAGTTTTAATAAGTAAAAAGTATAAAACCATAGGAAAGTTTTAGGGATATGAAGGAAGACTTACTAAATAAATGAAAATACATTATATATTGATGGATCACAAAACTTACTATTATTCACATGACAGAAAATTGATCTGCAGACTCAACAGAATGCCTATCAAAACCCTACCTTCTTGCAGAAATTGACAAGCTGATCACAACGTTCATATGGAATTATAAAGGACCCAGATAGCCAAAACAATCTATAAGAAAAGAACAAAGAGGGCTCAGACTTCTCAGTTTCAGAACTTACTACAAAACTGTAATAATCAAGACGGTATGGTCCTAACTTGGGCTTCCCTGGTAGTTTAGTGGTAAAGAACCTGCCTCCCAATGTAGGAGACGTGGATTTGATCCCTGGGTCAGGAAGATCCCTGGAGAAGGAAATGGCAACCCACTGCAATATTCTTGCCTGGGAAATTCCATGGACAAATGACCCTGTTAGGCTATAATCCATGGGATCTGAAAGAGTCAGACACAGTTTAGTGACTAAACAACAAAAATAAGACCATTTCCACTTATGGAAACTTGCAAAATAGCACAAAATTCCCATGTACCTTCAACCAGCTTCTACTAATGTGGGTATCTTACACATTACAGTGATTAAAATCATGAAATTAACATTGATGTACTAGTTATTATAGACCATATTTGAATTTTACCAGTTATTCCACTGAACTGGATCAGTCTTTTTTCCAGTCCAGGATCCAGTGTAGACTCCTTCTTAAACTTGATTATCTGTCTTTCTTAGTCTCTCTGTGAAATCCTTGGTCTTTCATTCCTTTTTTTTTCTTTTCTCCCTTTCCTTTTTTTTTAAAAAAAATTATTTATTTGTTTATTTATTCTATTTGTTTTTAATTTTAAAATCTTTAATTCTTACATGCATTCCCAAACATGAACCCCTCCCCTCCCTCCCCATAACACCTCTCTGGGTCATCCCCACACCCCCAAGCATGCTGTATCCTGCGTCAGACATAAACTTGCGATTCGATTCTTACATGATAGTATACATGTTAGAATGCCATTCTCCCAAATCATCCCACCCTCTCCCTCTCTGTCTGAGTCCAAAAGTCCATTATACACATCTGTGTCTTTTTTGCTGTCTTGCATACAGGGTCGTCATTGCCATCTTTCTAAATTCCATATATATGTGTTAGTATACCGTATTGGTGGTTTTCTTTCTGGCTTACTTCACTCTGTATAATCGCTCCAGTTTCATCCATCTCATCAGAACTGATTCAAATGAATTCTTTTTAATGGCTGAGTAATACTCCATTGTGTATATGTACTCCAGCTTTCTTATCCATTCATCTGCTGATGGACATCTAGGTTGTTTCCATGTCCTGGCTATTATAAACAGTGCTGCGATGAACATTGGGGTACATGTGTCTCTTTCAATTCTGGTTTCCTCGGTGTGTATGCCCAGAAGTGGGATTGCTGGGTCATAAGGTAGTTCTATTTGCAATTTTTAAGGAATCTCCACACTGTTCTCCATAGTGGCTGTACTAGTTTGCATTCCCACAACAGTGTAGGAGGGTTCCTTTTTATTGCTTGCAGATTTTTGGATCGCAGCCATTCTGACTGGTATGAAGTGGTACCTCATTGTGGTTTTGATTTGCATTTCTCTAATAATGAGTGATGTTGAGCATCTTTTCATGTGTTTGTTAGCCATCTGTATGTCTTCTTTGGAGAAATGTCTATTTAGTTCTTTGGGCCCATTTTTTGATTGGGTCGTTTATTTTTCTGGAATTGAGCTGCATAAGTTGCTTGCATATTTTTGAGATTAGTTGTTTGTCAGTTGCTTCATTTGCTATTATTTTCTCCCATTCTGAAGGCTGTCTTTTCACCTTGCTTATATTTTCCTTTGTTGTGCAGAAGCTTTTAATTTTAATTAGATCCCATTTGTTTATTTTTGCTTTTATTTCCAGAATTCTGCGGAGGTGGATCATGAGAGGATCCTTGCTGTGATTTATGTCTGAGAGTGTTTTGCCTATGTTCTCCTCTAGGAGTTTTATAGTTTCTGGTCTTACATTTAGATCTTTTAATCCATTTTGAGTTTATTTTTGTGTGCGGTGTTAGAAAGTGATCTAGTTTCATTCTTTTACAAGTGGTTGACCAGTTTTCCAGCAGCACCACTTGTTAAAGAGATTGTCTTTACTCCATTGTATATTCTTGCCTCCTTTGTCAAAGATAAGGTGTCCATATGTGTGTGGATTTATCTCTGGGCTTTCTATTTGTTCCATTGATCTATATGTCTGTCTTTGTGCCAGTACCATACTGTCTTGATGACTATGGCTTTGTAGTAGAGCCTGAAGTCAGGCAAGTTGATTCCTCCAGTTCCATTTTTCTTTCTCAAGATGCTTTGGCAATTTGAGGTTTTTTGTATTTCCATACAAATCTTGAAATTATTTGTTCTAGTTCTGTAAAAAATATGGCTGGTAGCTTGATAGGGATTGCATTGAATTTGTAAATTGCTTTGGGTAGTATACTCATTTTCACTATATTGATTCTTCCAATCCATGAACATGGTATATTTCTCCATCTATTAGTGTCCTTTTGATTTCTTTCATCAGTGTTTTATAGTTTTCTATGTATAGGTCTTTTAGTTTCTTTGGGTAGATATATTCCTAAGTATTTATTTCTTTTTGTTGCAATGGTGAATGGAATTGTTCCTTAATTTCTTTTTTCTACTTCTCATTATTTGTGTATAGGAATGCAAGGGATTTCTGTGTGTTGATTTTAATATTCCAACTTTACTATATTCATTGATTAGCTCTAGTAATTTTCTGGTGGAGTCTTTAGGGTTTTCCATGTAGAGGATCATGTCATCTGCAAACAGTGAAAGTTTTACTTCTTCTTTTCCTTTGGATTCGCTTTTATTTCTTTCTGCTATGATTGCTGTGGCACAAAACTTCCAGAAC